>NC_023755.2:27399985-27699985 GCF_000499845.2 Phaseolus vulgaris
GTTGAGGGTGGCACCATGGAGTTTTTCACTAAATAAGCAATGGGGTGTCCACCTTGCAACAAAACCGCACCTATGCCTACCTCCGATGCATCACACTCTATCTCAAAAGTTTTGGGAAAAATTTGGAGAGATAAGATGGGTGCATTGGTGAGTTGAGCTTTTAGCCTTTGAAAGGCTTGCTCATGCTTTCATTCCAACAAAAAGCAACATCTTTTTTTACAAGTTCATTCAAAGGAGAAGCTAGGCTAGAAAAATTAGGCACAAACCTTCTATAGAACTAGCTAACCCATGAAAACTTCATACATCACTTACATTTTGTGGAGTTGGCCACTCGCGGATGGCTTTGATTTTCTCGGGATCTACATGCACCCCCTTTTGTTTACTATAAAGCCTAAGAAGACTACACTATCTACACAAAGGTACACTTATCCCTATTGGCAAAAAGACTATTTTTCCTAAGGACTAGAAGAACTTCCCTAAGGTGGCTTAGATGGTCTTCTAGGGTTTTACTATATACTAAGATATCATCAAAGTAAACTACTACATATTTACCTATACAATCCCTCAAGGTGTGATTCATAAGCCTCATGAAAGTGCTTGGAGCGTTAGTAAGCCCAAAGGGCATCACCAACCACTCATATAATCCAAATTTGGTCTTAAAAGCGGTTTTCCACTCATCACCCTCCTTGATTCGAATTTGGTGATATCCACTTTTAAGGTCAATCTTGGAGAATAGAGTTGACCCATGCAATTCATCAAGCATATCATCAAGCCTCGGGATTGGATGCCTATACTTGATGGTGATGTTGTTGATTGCTCTACAATACAACACATACGCCATTTTCCATCCTTTTTGGGCACCAACAAGACAGGTGCAGCACAAGGGCTTAGGCTCTTTTGAACCCAACCCTTCTCCAACAAGTCTTGAACTTGTGATTCTATCTCCTTTGTTTCCTCGGGTTGGTTCTATAAGCAGGCCTATTTGGTAGGCTTGCCCCCGGTATAAAGTCAATTTGATGTTCTATCCCCCTAAGAGGAGGAAGGCCAATGGGTCCTTCTTGGGAGAATAGATCTTCAAATTCACTCAAAAGGTTTTCTACTTGAGGAGGTACAACCATGAGTTCACTACTTGTGGCAGTGCATGTAAGTGCTCCTTTACAAAAGATAAGGCTTGGTTGTTCAACAAGAAGCAAGTTTTCAAAAACACTTTCAAGAGGTTTTTCTTGTTCACCAACCTTGTGGGAAGGAACACTCTTCTCCCACGCCTTTCTATCCCTAAGGATTTTCTCTTTTTCTAGCTCTTTTTTTTTTTGTTTTCCTCATCCCTCTTTTGTTTCATTTGTATTTGATCTTTCACCACTTGAGAATGTGGTAAAGGACTAAGTACAAACTTTTTATACTTATGGGTGAAGGATATCTCGTTAGTGAGACCATCATGCAAGGTTTTCTTATCAAATTGCCATGGTCTCCCTAATAAGATATGGCAAGCTTCCATTGGCACTACATCACATAAAACTTTGTCTTTGTAGTTCCCTATGGAAAACTTGATTTCCACTTGCTTGTCTACATGTAGTTCCTCATTTTCATTAAGCCATTGAAGTTTGTAAGGTTTTGGGTGAGGAACTACTTGTAGCTTAAGCTTTTCAACCATCCTAGCACTACAACAATTACAACTAGATCCACTATCCACAATGAGGGAACATATATTTCTAAAACATTGCATCTTGTATGAAATATGTTCTCCCTTTGTGTTTCAATGGATGTGCTAGGGTGATTGTTGAGGGTTCTCCTAATCATAAGCAATTCTCCCTCTAGTGGAGCTACCCTCTCATCCTCTCCCCCTTCCTCTCTCTCACTAGGCTCATCCTCGCCGCTAGTGTACTCATCTACACCTTTAAGAAACAAAGTCCTTTGGTTTGGACATTGTGCTTGCACATGCCCCCTACCATAGCACTTAAAACATTTAACATCTCTAGCTCGGATGGGTGGGGTTGAGGTTTCTTTGGTGAAGGGCTTGGTAGGCTCTTTTGGTTTTTCCTTGGATGTACTACCCTCCCTTCTAAACTCTTTCTTGGGATAAAAGCTAGAATAGGGGCTCACCTTTTGACTTGAGGTTTTGCGCATATTTTGTTGCTCAACTTTAATGCAAAGTTGAACCAAATCATTCAAGTCTTGATAAGGTAAGAGCTCTACTCTATCTCTTATCTCAAGTGATAGGCCACTAAGGAACCTAGCTATGGTGGTTTCCTCCTCTTCTCTAATGGATGCTCTCATCATGTAGAGCTCCATTTTTTGCCTATACTCTTCCACACTCATGTTCTTTTGTTGGAGTCTTTGGAGCTTG
This sequence comes from Phaseolus vulgaris, assembly GCF_000499845.2. NCBI lineage: Eukaryota > Viridiplantae > Streptophyta > Magnoliopsida > Fabales > Fabaceae > Phaseolus > Phaseolus vulgaris. Next base: position 27,402,330 of record NC_023755.2, read on the forward strand.
TCCATCAACTCCCTATGGTAGTAGGAAGGTATATGTCGACGTCTTAGGGCTCCCCTAAGGTCATTCCAATATGTAATGGAAGGTTCCCTATGAAGACGTCTATCTCTTTCGAGAGAGGTCCACCAATACATGGCATTCCTTGGAAACTAAGGGTGGCTAAGGGTACTTTTCGTTCCTCACTTACCCTATGGCAAGCAAAGAGTTGCTCTACCTTCATCTCCCAATCTAGATATACTTCTACATTTTCCTTTCCATGAAAATGAGGTAGGTCTACTCTTGTTTCCCTTGGCACCTCTTGTTCCCTTTGCCTAGTTCTTCTAGGGGGTGGTTGGTAATAATCATTGATTCTACGGCTTCCCTCCCCTAGAGACTCAATACTTTGAGAATGGGATGCATGAGTTTTTTTTTTATTTTTGTGATTTTTGTGATTTCTCTTCTTGAGCTTTAGCCAACTCATTCATTTTGTTCTCATTCTCCAATTGTCTAAAAGATATCAATTGTACTGCTTGGGATACTTCTTTTAAAAGAGTTTTCAAAGATTTTACTTCACTTTCTATAGACTTTGGAGAGTGAGAAGAAGAAGACATGGCTAAAACTTTGTGTATATAGGTGTTTTACTTTGAGAAAGTTTAGGAAAGTTAAAGAAGGTAGTTTTCCAGGTAAGGGAGGTGAGTCACAATGGACTACTTAAGTACCAAGCCTTTTCCTTGCCAAAAACTATCCCCCAATATCTTCACACAAGACTTTCTCTTAGTGAAACACTTAGAACACAAATAAGTTGAGAAATAAATGCAAGAAAACAATGCAAGCTAACTATGCAATCAAAGCTAGTCGGTTTAGCACACAAATTAAACAAAAATAAACATGCAAAACGTAGCTATGAAAGCAAAAGAAAAGCAATTACAAACAAGTAACAATTACTAATCAAGAATGCTATACTATTCGGCCCTAGGTGAGGCTTCTTGGACACTTTGAGCCCTTGAAGACACACTCACCGTCTAAGCGTAATTAACAAGGTAATTAACAATAAACCAAGTTGCAAAGGCAATAAGAGAAAACTCCCTTTGTTGTTCCTCCTTTTGGTTAGTGCACTTCTTTGTTGTCTTGATTGTTGATCTCCTAAGTGTTTGTAGTGTTTGTTTCAAGAAAGCTTGTTTCGGCTTTGGCTTTGTCTCCTCCTTAGAATGTTGGCTTTAATTCTCCAATTTCCAGCACCTATTCACAAGGGCTAAACCTTAAACCAAGTCAAATTCCATGCACATAAGCACCAAGGGAGAAATTAAATTCCAGCACCCAAAAGAGAGGTCAAGGAACAAAAGCAAGAAACAAATTTAATTGAAAGAAAACAGTACCACCAAAAGGATTTATAATATGACAACTTAGAAATAGATTCAAGAAATTAAAGCAAACAATTAAAGGTACTCAATTAAAGGTTGGCACACAAAAAGAATTCCTAAAGAAAAGCACTAGATTAGATGACCAAATAAAAAAAAAACAGCACCACTGGAAAATGTTGTGGGCCAGAAAACGTGTTTGTTCCCCGATTTATGCTGATCTGTATTTTTGGAATTTGGCTCTGAAATTTGTTATGCAAGATATTCAGGATCTTATCTAAAATCTGGCTTTGGATTCACTCAAAACGGATGCACCATTTTTTTTTTAATAAATTTTGCAAAATTGGTGTTCGGTTAGGCCAGCTGGAGCGCTTCAGATTTGCACTCTGATCTTAAAAGATTTATCATTTTTTTTCTGTTGCTTCTTTTGACCTAATTCTTTTTTTGTCCTTTCTATAACACTTTAAACTTGCATTTTCCAGAGAATCAAAATTTTCCTATGGGTGGAAATATTTTTCTGGGTTAAAACAGCCAAAACAGAGAAGGTGAAAACAGGGGAATCTGAAAACTGGAAACAAAAACAGCAAGATACCAAAGTTTAGACACAATGGAAATTTGTGAAAATAGAACTGTGTATGATCTAAACACAATATGAACTCAAACTAAAAATTAAAAGGCACCAAAGGATCAAAGAACAGCAGATTCAAACAATTTAAAGAGACCCAAAAGCAAGAAACAATCAAGCCAATAATAGGACTACTAAGAATTGTTGACAAATATGGATTCACATGACTTGACACAACATTTATAGATTCAGAAAATTAAAGACTCAAAGCATAATATGAACCAAAATAATGAAAGCAATAAAGACTCAAAGCCTAAAACAAAATAGCAACACAAAGGTGTATGGAATCCTATCACAAATTGCACAAGAACTTGTTCAAGATCAAATGAACAAGAGTGCTTCGGTTGGATCTTCCACAAAGCACACCAAGAACAAATTAAAATGTAAAAAACAGCAAGACAAGTAAGGAAAGTAGATGACAATATGAAATAAAGAAGAACTAAAATTTAAAAGACAAGGAGCTACTCATCTTGAAGAACCAAAGCTCATGATACCAAATGATGGCATTTTCATGTGTTCTTCTTGAATCAAAGTAGAAAATAAGGTGCGGAAGCAATGGGTGAGATGATCAAGACCCTCCTAGGAGTTGTGTTGGCCTTGTAGGTGCATGATGAGTATGGTGTTTGAGTGGTTCGGCCAGCTCAAGGGAGAAGGTGAAAGGATTGAAGTTTAGAGCCTAGATTTCTAGGAGAAGTAAAGCTTGTGCACAAAAATGGCAGCATAACCTTACTCAATTAAACTTGAAAAAATACAATGAGATAGCCTTCCTATTTATAGGCTATCTTGGACGTAAATGTTAAGCTGAATTCTAAGGAAAAGAAAACCAAAATTAAATCTAAATTCTAAGCCATGTGCCATGTGCAATAACCGGCCACACAACCCTAGATTCTAGAATGTTTCCATCCAAAAGTGCTTTCTACACTATCCTATCTACTAAGTACCCCTAATGGGCCTTTATGCAAACATATACAAAGCCTTCTCTCTTCCATCCGTGGCTTCATTTACTTGTGTTTGAGCATGTTTGGCCATTGATCTTGTAAGGGGGCCTAGACGGTCTAGCTCCACGGATAGCCTCCCTCCTTCACGTCCTAGACACTCACCTTCACGTCCTAGACGCTCACCTTGGTCTTGGTCTAGACGCTCTCCTTGGCTTGGGTCGTGGCTTCCTTGGGTAGGTGTGCTTGGCCCTCCTCCATCAGTAGAGGTCGTCCTGGAGCTTCCTGGTGGAGCTCTCCACAGCCCTAGAGATAATGGTGGGGAAGTCCTCTGCCATCATCTTCAGTTTGGCCGAGAAAGGCTCCCACATCCTCGTGACCTCGAGAGAGAGGTTTGCTTGTGGAGGCACCGGGTGGGCTCGGTGTTGGCTCTCGCCGCCACCTTCTTTAGTTGGTTGCTCAGCAGGTGCTTCTTGGCGTGGTGGCGACGTCGGGGATTCAGTAATCAGAATCGGAGAGTTGTGGGCAACCTCATCCCCGATTGGAGCAACGTTTGCGGTTGAGGCATTTGAAGGAGGACCCCCTCCAGCTGATACATATGGCGTGGAGGCGCTCGGGGGGTCCTCCATGAAGTTTGGCTCGGGGGCCTCAACCATAGGTGGCGCAGACGCCAATGGAATTGCTTGGACTGGTGAGGCAGGAGCTGGTGGGGGTGGCAATGTTGGGGGCGGAGCAGGTGTAGATGGTGGTGTTGATGTTGGAAGAGGGGGTGGAGCAGATGGAGAAGAAGGTGCCACCCTCTTCCTCTTCGTGACGAGGCCGTCTTCAGTTGCCTCGTCGTCTTCCTCTTCCTCCTCATGGACTACTTAGGGGGCTTTCCTCTTGGGTTTCCTGAGGACAAGCTTTTTGCGTTGGTTGGCGGGTTGGACATCGGGAGGAGTTGGGCCTTTGGGTGGCGATCGGCCCTGTGCGGCGGCGATCTCCACCACCGAGTTTGGCACGGTTTGTGAACCCGATGCCAGCCCGTGGGTTCGGGCGAGCGCCCTCAGTTCAGCGAGCTTGCCCTGGCCCAACATATTATCTGCGTAGAGCAAAAATGCATGGGTTAGCTCAGAGAGAAAATAAATGCATAAGGCAATATGCAGCAAAGCAGATAAATGGTGCAGAAAAATAAAACCAAAGTCTTGCGCACAACGCGCAAGACGCCCAGAAATAGTTAACAGAGGTAATGTTAGAATAAAGACTTAGACGTTCTGACCTATGCGAATTTCGAGTTGGTCCTCGAAGAACTCGAAGCAGATGAGCGTGGTGGTGAGGAAGGTGATGTTGGCATCTGCCACGCTCTTCCAGAAGAAGCAGAGGTCTCTGTCCAAGGCACCCATGCTATCAGGACTTCTTGGCCTCCTGAAGCTACTCTTGGACTCTTTGTTCCCCTTGTTTACCCAATACAAGGGGAAACCGTCGAGCAACGAAGCGTCCTTGTCATTAGGGCGCACCTGGACGAATTTGCCTTTCCACTCTTTGTAGGATTGCTGGAAGATAGAGAGGATCGACCTCCCAGTAATTCCGTTCAAGCTTACCCACAGGCGATCTCCGGGGTGCTTGGCTTCAAAAAGAAATAAGAAGACATCCACTGATGCTGGCAACCCCAGATGGTCGCACATGACCTGGAACGCCCGCACGAACGCCCAGCTATTGGGATGGAGCTGGGCGGCGGCGATGTTGAGCTCGGTAAGAAGCTCCCTCTCAAAGCGAGTGAAGGGAAACCTGAGTTTCACCTTCTTGAACAAGGTTGTGTAAACGAAGCAGAAGGGTCCACCGTTGTTCGCCTTGTCGTCGGCGCAAACTAGCAGGTCGGGGGGGCAAGGTAGCACCGTCATCTTCTCGTCGTGCTCCTTATGGAATGATTGGTGAGGCTCATCCCCCTTCGTCAACCGCAGAACTGCCCCAGCAGAATTTACGGAAGATGTTTCCCTCAACAAGGTCGAATTGGCCCAGGGGTATAGTTTTTTGAAGTCTGGTGGGGGGACGGAGGCTCCTCCGGTGACAGGCGGAGTCGCCTGGGCCAGGTTGGGGCGGGAGGGTGCAGGCCTCTCAGCCTGAGAAGACGAAGCACCGCGTGCTCGCGGTGGGTCGTGTGCTTGTGAGGAGGGTGATCCTGCCGGCAACTCGAACGTGGAGGAATCGCTTCGTAGCACTCTCTGCCCTGCCTACACGACTGCGTCTTCTGCAGAATCACCCTCAGAACCTTCTCTTGCTTCTCCAAACGTGACCTGCAAAACACACAGACGGCGCCTCTAGCGGCCGTTTGCACTCCGACGATCAAGTTAGTCCACAGAACCACCAAAGACTAGAAAACTAGTAGCGTGTGTGTGAGAACTCTTGCACTCTGTTTTTCGTTTTCCTCACTCTCCCCCTGATTCTCTCTTTTATCTCTCTTTCCCTGCTTCTGGACATAACAGAATTCTGTTATGCTTTTCTGGCATGTGTCAGAACCCTGTTATGCTTTTCAGAGAAAGCGTACCTTCAGAATCAGCAGTAGGGAGCGTGAGAGTCTGTGCATGTCTCGCTGGGAACCTCATTCCCAGTTTAACTGCGTGTAACACGAGACCCCGATGACACTACCCCGATGACTGATCAGTGTTTATCTGTTTCTCGCGTTCTGCCTCCAGGCGTTAGTCTGAGAACTGGTCTGTTGGTGGCCACTTGGCTACTGACCACCGATCACCGTTCTGGATGATCTGTCCCCCGACCTCTCTGCCTCCTGATCTGTTGGTGGTCCCTTGGTTACTGACCACCGATCACCTTTCTTGGCGATCGTCCCCCTGACCTCTCTGCCACCTGGTCCACGTGTCACCCTGCGAGTGGTCCACGTGGTTCTCTGATGCTGACGTCATCGACTACCGATGACCGATCGGATCACAAGCCCCCCAGTCTCGAGTCGAGAACTCGTTCTCAGCGAAGAGACTAAGTGGTCGTGCCCTCAGTCCACGTGGCAGGTGGGGCCGCCTCACGTGCCACCTCACGTGCTGCTTCTTTAACGTTTGGACTCCCTCTCTTAATCTCGCGACACGTGGCCCCATCAACGGCCAGCGTTGTGCGTCGCTAGCGCTTCTCTTATTCAAATTGGCGCGCCCTTTCACTGTTCCTTCATCTTCTTCATTCGACTCCCAGACTCTCTGCGAACTTCTCCTATGCGCACCCATCTTTCTTCAAATTCTCTGCTTCCCAATCTCTTGCGATCATCCAAAGGTATGGTTTTTCTTCTTCCTGGCCTCCTTTCGGTCATCTTTACCGATTGCATTTATCATTTTAGTTATCATGCATTCATCTCCCCTATTTCCCTCTCTCGAACCCGCGCTAGGGTTTTTTTCATGCTCTTACTCTGGCTTCTGCTTCTTCTTCTTCTTCTTTTCATCTGGGCATCTCCTTCTCCTTTCCCTTTTCTGTTTTCACCGAAACATTCATCATTCCTTCTTCCCCCATTCATTCTGACCTTTACGTTTTTCCTCCATTTGCAGCTATCTCACGATGGCTCGCTTGAAACAAACTGCGCGCATCATTGCCTCTTCTTCTGGTGCACAGCCTTCCGCGAGTGCGCCAGCTCCACCACCGCCTGTGGCTACCTCCTACCACGAAAATGCCAGGGTCTACGAATGGGCTCCCCTGGCATTGCTCGCTGAAACCTCCACTCTACTGCCTGAGGGCCATCTCAAGTCCTTGCTAAGTCGCAATCCTGATGAGCCCTCCTGCTCCGTCGACAGGGAGAGTGACTTCAACATTCAAATTCGCATCCCTCCTCGAGGGATGCCTATCTGCGCGGATGACAGGGCCACCAATGGGGTGCCCTTCGTCTTTGTCTACTCCGCTATCTTCAAGAGGTTGAAGCTGCGTCTCCCTTTCACCTTCTTCGAAAAGGAGCTGATGATGGAGCTAAACGTCGCGCCCTGCCAACTCCATCCAAATGCCTGGGCCTTCATCCGAGCATTTCAAATCCTCTGCAGCTATTTCGGGCTCAATGCCTCTGTGGACGTGTTCCTCTACTTCTTCGAAGCGAAGAACCCTGGGGACAGGTCCTGGGTCAGCCTGAACGGGGTTGCTGGACGGGTGCTCCTGGGCCTGTACCAGCAATCCTTCAAAGATTGGAAGGGCAGATTCTACATGATATCTGCTACCCCTCAAAGTCCAAGTCTGCTCGAGGGGTACCCCCTCTACTGGGTTCCTGGAGTTGAGTTCAAGAAACCCCGGGATCTCGAAACCATGGCCCCCTACGAGCGCGAGCTATGTGGGCTGTTCCTGGGGGCCAAGTACAACTCTACACTCCTCATCAAACATGAGTTTGATGTGGTGGCTCTGAAAAATATATAGGTAGCTCTTCTTCTTTCACCTCTCTTAGGATGCCTGCGCCTTTTCATGCATGTTTTATGTGTTTTTTACCTTACTTGCATACCTTGGTCAACTAACCCCTCCCTTTCTCGTCTATGCAGACTCAATGACGGGGAAAGACAGGAAGCTGGCCTTGCTGGAGCTTGCCAAACGTAGGGGAGCCAAGGGCACTGGCTCCTCTTCTTCTACAACTGAGCCCATTGCAGCCCCTCCACTCTCGGTCGCGCCAGCTGAAGGCCCCGAGCAAGGGAAGAAAAGGAAAAGGCTGGTGAAGGCTTCCACTTCAACTGCTGTTGCTGCTGCTTCAACTGAAGAGGAGAGCTCAGGCTCTCCTCTTGTGCATCGCCAGAGGAAGAGAGCAGCCGTTGAGGGGGCCTCATCTCTCCAGCCTGGAGAGATTGAGGTGGTGGAAGTAGAGGAAGGGTCTTCCCCTCCTCCCTGCGCTCAAACTGCCTCAGAGCCCATCAACCTTCCTTCTCCAGGCCAGCAGCTGCCTCCATCTACCAAACTGCCATCTTCCCCCCTAGCAGGCCAATCACCTGGTCCATCCGCTCATCCTGCTGGGGGCGCTTCTGCCCAAGCTGGGGGTGCACCACCACCACTGCTGCCAATCCCTAACACCGCTGCTGAATGTGGTGGGTCTAGCTCGCGCCCAAGCGCTTCTGGGGCCACCCACGAGAATTTCAGCAGGGTCATCACCCTGGTTCGACAGCTCATAAGTAACCGGGAGCTCGTCGAGTGGAATGGTGATGAGGTTGACATGCACCTGGCAAGGCAGGTGGTGCTCTCTCTAGAATTCTCCACCCAACATCGCAAACAAATAGCCCTGGAGAAGAGGGTGAAGGAGCTTGAGCACGACAAGGAGTCGCTGCGAAGTGACTTCGAAGCCGCTCAAGGGTCCGTTGAACTGATGCGAGGCATGGTGGAGAAGGCTAGGAGGGAATACCTAGCGCAGGTCCAAGAGACCATCAAGACGGAGATCTTGATGGGGCAGATGGTGAGCTCTTTGGACTGCGAGGTGGTGGAGCTTAAGGCCGAGACTTCCTCCCTGCGCCAACAGAACACTCAGCTACTACGGGAGCTCGAGTCCGCCAAAGAGGCAGCTGCTGCTGGGGAGAAAAGACTTGAGGAGGTGGTGGGCAAACTGTCTGAAGCTGCCTCCTCCCTTGCTGCCGTCACCACTGAGAGAGATGCTACGGAGGCTTCAAAGCAAGAACTGGAGGTGGAGAAGGCTGATTTGATGAATGTGGGTGCTGATGCCCTTACAGACGGATTCGAGCTAGCACTCGAGCAAATCAAATGCGTTCTCCCAGACCTGGACCTCTCGCAGTTCAGCATCTACCATGAAGTGGTGGATGGAAAGCTCATTCCCCCTGCCCCTTAAACCCTTCTTTTCTCTGTAAATTTAGCTTCTGCACAGTTTTTCTTTGCACTTTGGAATTGTATAAGACTTGGGCATGAATGTAATATCTCAATGCTTCTTTTCTTGCATCAGTTTCTTCCCTTGTATTTTCTTTGAACTTCACTTATCTTTATGTGCGCGACTAACTGTTAGCTAGCTTAGGTTCAGCGCGATCTTGGGCTTTACCTTTCCTTTCGCACACGACTAAGTGTTAACCAGCTTAGGCTTAGCGCGATCTTGAGCTTCGTCTTTCACTTTGCGCACGACTAAGTGTTAACCAGCTGAGGCTTAGCGCGATCTGCTTCTCTTATTCTTTCGCTTCTACTTGATCACGACTGGCTATTCCCTCAGCTTGGTGTTTAACAGTCCTCGTGCGCTGCTTTGCACCACTAGCCAATTACTGACGACTCATCAGTGATCGTTCTTTAGTCTTTACTTAGCTTTCTCTGTCGCTCTAGCGCTAAGTGCATGGAGGACTTTGACATCGATCGCTCAAGGTGATGCCTCGTCTTGGGGAAAGAAAAGTGTTTCTCGCTAACCCCTCTTACTTTCCCCAAGGTCATCACCCTTTGGCGGGTTGAGTCGCTCATTCCCTGCCTCACTCCTGGGGTGAGAAGGGTTTCGGACTAAGAGTCTTACTGGGCCAATATTGGTGTATGCCAAGTGGGTAAGGACGTTTTGTCAAAACCTTTCCTTTCCTTCCCTTGGTCTTACTAGCACCCCTGGCTTTTCAAACCTTTAACTGCTTGCGCTCACACCTGGGGTGAGGAAGACTTAGATCGGTGCCAGTACTTGCGCCTAGGGCAAGTAGGGCCTAACCAATCACCTGCACTTGCACCTGGGGCAAGGAGGATTTTAACTTTAATACTTGAGCACACTTGGTATGCTGGAAATTTTTCTTTAATTGGGTGGCCTCGTTAAAAACCCTCTTTAGGGAAAAGAGTGCCCCCTTGTCTGTTCAACTGTTTCCACCACATACAAAGCATGTGTCTTTTAGCGCGAGAACGCCATTACTGTACAACTTTAACTGAAATAAAATTTTAAATGGGTGGCGTTCCACGTTCTGGGGATTTCTCCTCCTTCCAAAGTCTCTAGGCATAGGCTCCATTCTCTAATGTCTCCACCACTCTGTACGGGCCTGTCCACTTTGGGGATAACTTGTTCTGCATGTCATTCTGATGCGCCTTTCTCATCACCAGATCACCTTCCTGGAAGCGCCTGGGCCTCACTTTAGAGTTGTGCCTCCGCTCTACTCTTCTCTTCACAGCTTCAGCACTGACTCTGGCCTCTTCCCGCACTTCGTCTAGCAGATCCAGATTCACCTTACGCTCTTCATTGGACTCTTCAGCAACGAAGTTCAAGAATCTGGGGGAGCTCTCCTGTATTTCCACAGGAATCATGGCGTCTGTCCCATAGACAAGGCTGAAGGGTGTCTCATGGGTGCTGGACTGTGGGGTGGTGTGATAAGACCATACGATTCTGGGGACCTCCTCTGCCCAGCCTCTTTGGCCTTGTCTAGTCTTCGCTTCAGCCCCCTGAGCAGCACTCGGTTTGCTGACTCCACCTGCCCATTGGTTTGTGGGTGCTCCACTGATGCGAAGACCTGTTGTATCTTTAACTCTTCACACATCTTCCTCAGCTGATGACTTGTGAACTGGGTGCCATTGTCGGAAACTAGCCTCTTGGGTATTCCGAAGCGGCAGACAATGTTCTTCCAGACGAAGTGTTCAACTTTATGTGCGGTGATGTGTGCGACTGGCTCTGCCTCCACCCACTTGGTGAAATACTCGATGGCCACGATGAGGAACTTCATCTGCCTTGTCGCCAGGGAAAGGGTCCTAAGATGTCAATCCCCCATGTATGGAATGGCCACGGGCTATGGATGGACCTCAACTCCTCGGGGGTGCCTTGTGCCAGTCTGCATGCAGTTGACACTGTTTGCATCGCTGAGCAAACCTTATGCAATCTTCCTTCAGCTTTGGCCAGTAGTACCCCGCGCGGAGTACTCTACTTGCCAAAGCGCGACCACCTACGTGGCTTCCGCACACCCCCTCGTGCACTCAGACATGAGCCTGGTGCATTGCTCGCCGTGTACACAGATCTGCACAGGGTGAGAAAATCCAAATCTAAATAGGCTTCCATCTATAAGAGTAAACTTACTTGAACCCCTCTTTATTCTTTTTGCCTCTGCCAGATCGAGCGGGAGTACACCATCTTCTAAGTATAGCTGGTATGGCGTCATCAGGTGTCGGGTTCCTTCTCCGCACGGACCTCCATCAGCTCATCGGTCTTTGAGGGTCGCGATCTCACCCTCGGTGCTCTTAGCGTTTCTTGGGTCAACGACCGATGACCGATCGTTAGACGCTCCATTGACTTGTATACATGAAGCACCTGGTTGTCTGATACGAACGCGCGCGGCACCTTCAGGGTCTCCTGAATGACAGTCCTCTGCTTCCCCCCCTTGCCTGAGCAGCCAGCTTGGCAAGCAGGTCTGCTCGGGCATTCTGCTCTCTTGGCACGTTACTAACTCAAACTCGGCGAAGGACGTCTTCAGGAGCTGCACATACTCCAGGTAGGCTGCCATCTGGGGATCCTTTGCTTGGAACTCCCCCGTAACTGCCCGGTGACCAGTAACAATCGCTCTTGGCCAGCAGATTTCTTGCTCCCATTTCTCTTGCTAGCAACATTCCTGCGATCAGGGCCTCATACTCGCCTGATTGTTGCTAGCTTTGAAGGCAAAGCGGAGGGACTGCTCGATCAGTACCCCATTTGGTCCTTCCAGGATGACTCCCGCGCCAAGTTAGAAACTGTTTTCTATATAAAGAAAAGTCTCTCTCACATGAGGGTGTGCTGAGCAATTACGGTTTTGACAGAGATCAAACATTTTCCATGTGAGAAGAAGGATTGAAAGATTTTTAAAAGGTTTTCCAAAGAGATTTTCAAATGTTCTTGTTCTAGGAAACCTTTGATCTTGGTGAAGGTGCTGGTGCAGTTCTGCAGCAAAGTGAACTACTGGTTTTGAGTTCTTGCATCTTCTTTTCAGGTGTAATCTTTCCTTTATTCTGTTTTGTAAAGGTGTAAGTGTTAGTCACTCCTTGATAGGGTTTCTTGGAGTGCAAGGTATGCTGAAATAGGGTTTTTCAGCATTGTGTGTGTTGTTCTTGTAGTGTTCAAGAACTGCTGTGTTTGTAAGTAATTGGTACTGTTTTTAGTGAATTCCACCTTGGGGTAAGGTGAGACTGGATTAGCTCTGTGTGAGTGAACTAGTATAAAAACTTGTGTGCCTTGTCTTCTCATCCCTGCACTCATTTCTGGTTTGCTTATTCTGTCAAGAACTAAATCTGTTATTTTGAAATTGAATCTGTTAATTCTGGGTTTAAATAAGAACTGTTCTTCCTGATTTGTTAAAGCTTCTAATCACAAACAAGGCAGTTGCATTTGATGGCTTAAGTGATCTGTGAACAAAAAGTCTAATCATTAAAATCTGAGGAAGAATCATTCTCATTAAAACCTTGTGTTGAGTAAATTTGTTGATTTCTAAGCATAGTTGTATCCTTCATCCTCATAATTTTCAGCTGATCTGTCTCTGCTATAATCCTCTGTTGATCATAATTTCATATTGAACAAATTCAAATTGTGCTAGAATGCTCTGAAGAATCAATCTGTTTCATGTAAAAACAATCTGTTCTTTTGTCTCTGATATACTGTAAATTGTGTGTTCTTGCGAAAATTTTATAAGCTCAATTCACCCCTCCCCTCTTGAACTTAGACACTAATAGACCCAACAAGAATCATATCTTAAAAACACAGCTCAACATAAATTGGGGAAAAACACGTTTCTGGCCCACAACATTTTCCAGTGGTGCTGTTTTTTATTTGGTCATCTAATTCTAGTGCCATTCTTAGGATTCTTTTGTGTGCCTACCTTTATTTTGGTACCTTTTATTTGCTTGCTTAATATTTCTTGGACCTGTCATAATCTAACTCCTTTTGGTGGTACTGTTTTATTCAATTAAATTGATTCTTGCTTTTGTTCTTTGACCTCTAATTTGGTGTTGGAATTTATTTCTCCTTTGGTGCTTAATTGAATGGAAACTTGACTTGGGTAAGGTCTAGTCTTTTGATAGGTGCTGGAATTGGAGAATTAAAACCTTCATTCTCAGGGGAAACAAAGCCAAGGCCGAAACAAGCTTTCTTGAAAAACACTACAAACACTTGGAGGGCCAACAAGCAAAGACAACAAGGAAGTGCATTTAGCAAAAAGAGGATCAACAAAGGGAGTTTTCTTAATTTCCTTGCAACTTAATTTGTGTTAATTACCTCTTAATTACGATTTAGACAGTGAGTGTGTCTTCAAGGGCTCAAAGTGTCCAAGAAGCCTCATCTAGGGCCGACTAGTATAGAATTTTTAATTAGCAAATTGTTAATTGTCTTTAATTGCCTTCCTTGCTTAATTAGCTACGCTTTTCATTTGTGTTGCCTTGTATAAGCTTTGTTAATATGTCTTGCTTGGTTAATTAGCTAGTTGCATTGCTTTCTTGCATCAAAATTTTGATTTCTCCAACTTAATTGTGTTTTAAGTGATTTACTAAGAGAAAGTTTTGTGTGAAGCATTAAGGGATAGTCTTTGGCTAAGGCAAGGCTTGGTACATAAGTAGTCCACTGTGACTCACCTCCCTTACCTGAAAGACTACCTTCTTTGACTTCCCTAAATTTTCTCAAGGTAAAATACTTGTATACACAAAGTTTTAGTCATGTCTTCTTCTTCTCATTCTACAAAGTCTATTGGAAGTGAATTAAAATCTTTAAAAACTCTTTTGAAAGAAGTTTCACAAACTGAGCAATCAATTGCATATAGACAATTGGAGAGTGAGACTAAACTTAATGTATTGACTAAAGCAAAGAATGAGAAGTCTCAATTTTCAAAAAAATTACATTCTCATGCATCTAGCTCTAAACATCATGATTATCTTGGGGAAGAAAGTCTTAGGAAAAATGAATATGATCAACAATTCCCTAGGAGTGCTAGGAAAGAGAGACAAGAAAACCTAACCAAGCATATCTCTCACACTCAAGCTAGAGAAATTCCATGTTTAGAATACCTTGGCAATGATAAATTAGCATCTCAATGTTTCAATGAAAGATCTATGATCTTAAGGGACAAAGATGAGAATAGTAGCCAAGAAAAAGAAGCTAGTGAGAGTGAAGAAAATGTAAAAATAGAAAAGCAAGAGAAAACCCTTGGGAAACAAAAGGCGTGGGAGAAGAGTGTTCCTTCCCACAAGGTCATTCAACAAGAAGAAAAAAGTTGAAAATACATTTGAAAATATACCTCTTGTTGAACAACCTAGCCTTACCTTTTGTAAAGGAACACTTGCAAGCATAGAAAAAAAAGAAGAATCCTTAAAAAAGGCTTGCATAGATAAAAATATAGTAGATTATTTTACATACATGCCAAGATATCACCAAGTGAAGGTCAAGTCATCTATAGGCATCTACAAAGACAATTTTGCGTTGTTACCACTTCCTAAAGGAATTATGCCTAAGGAACAAGTAACCACTATTGAAAATTTTACAAAGCATGAGAGGATTAGAGAACACATGCAACCATCAAAAGAGAAATATTGTAAAAAGTTGCCAAAAACAAAAGAAAAACAAAAATGGCAACTTCATAAAATTGATTTGTATATAACTGCTTCAACTAACTCATTTGCTTTATTTGATAATTCCCCTAGGTGGACGTTTGATCAGGGAGGGCAAGCATAGTTGAAGAAGCAAGAGGCTGCTATCCGAGATCAAATCTCTAGATCTGAGGATAGATCTTCTCAAGGAGAAGGAGATGATGGACACCATCCAGCCACATCCATTTCCCTAGCCATGAAGAAGAAGAAGCAATGGATTTGAGGAAAAATCCTTTTCAAGAGGGAGGGGATGATGGAAGAGGCCCAAGCACAAGCCCACATGCAAGCCCACCAAAGGGTAGATTTGGGCCAACCATAGAGTTATGGCCAAGAGGATCCAAGAAGACGTTCTTTTACATGTTCAAATGCCATAAACTCTAGTGTAGAGTAGACTTTAATTTCTTGTCAAAATTAGCATAGGAACTTTATTTGTAATTTTCTTAGAATTAATTTTGGCACCTAAAACACCAACCTAGGTAAACTAAGAGTTTCTAAAAAAACCTCTAAATTTACCAAGGCCGGTCTAGAAAGCCCATGGAGGGGGTGAGCATAAAAACTAGATACACCCCTCCCCATGTGCTCATTTGTGCACCCATGTGCCATGTGCACCCATGTGCTTCACATTTACATTTCATTTGGCTAGCATTAGGGTTGCATTATGGTCCTCCTTAGCCTATAAAAGGAGGAGCCTACACCTTGTATTTTCAAGTTTATTGTGATTAAAGTTATGCTGCCATTTTGTGACAAGCTTTGCTTCTCCCTAGAACTCTGGGCTCTAAACTTCACTCCTTCACCTTTTCTTTGGGCTGGCCGAACCTCCCTATGTTCATACCTATCATGCACCTTCAAGATCAACATCACTCTTAGGAGGATCTTGCACACACACCTTCAGAGCTTCCGCACCATTTTCTGACATGATTAAAGAAGACCTTCATGAAATTTGCCATCAGCGACCCCTTAAGCGGCGAGTACGGGGTGTCACCATGCACACCTTCTCTGTGGTCTCGCCTGCCGCTATCACAATCTGCTTCACTTGCACATCGTGCATGTTCTGGGGAATCGTTCCCTTGCCTCGACCTCTGGCTAGGGAATGATCATCTGATAACCTCGTCCTTCGTACTTGTACCCCTTAAAAGCCTTAAGCAAACCTTCCTGATCTTTTGGCGATCTGCCCCTTTCGGCGGTCTCTAACCACTTGATCACCTAAAACTCACATAGGGCTACGGGCGTCCCTGTCTTGACAGTCGCGTCTCCCGATGGTGGGAGTTCTCTCAGGGACAATCCTCCAAGTGCCACATCACCTCCACCTCCACCAGCCCACGAGGAACGAGAGGAAAGGATTGATTCAGTTCCCCCGCCCTCGCCGTTACCGCTTCGTGACGCAGCTGAGGCCTCTGGCTCTGCCCCTCCTGCATCAGTTCCAGCTTCGACTTCTCGAAAGCCCCGAATTCCTCGCCCCATCCATAGGGAGTTGACGTAGGGTTTCACTGAAGGAATGTCGCCAACTGATCCTCACAAGGTGGGAGGCATGCCTTATTATATGGGGGCATTCCTGGCGGTGGCACTCAAGTGGCGCACCCAGGCTCGAAGCGCTATCAAGGGGAGGGAGGCTCTCCGCAAACTGAGACAAGAAGTGGGAGCGTTGAAGGAGGAGAAACAAAACTGGGGGCTCAAGGAGGAAGCTTCCCAAACCTTGCTAAAACTGGCCCACGAGGGCAGGGAGGGGGCCGAGGCGTACGCGCGCGAACTTGAACAGGCGCATGTCGATCAGCTGGCCCAACTCACTTCCTACCAAATCCAAGGCCTTGGCCTCCAAGTGGCGGCTCTTGCCTCTGAAGTACAGCGGAAAAAGTTTGAAGATCTGGACGCTGCTTGGAGGCAGAAGTTAAGCGAGAGAGAGGACGCCTTGGCTGCGAAGGTCGAAGCCTTGAGCCTTCTCCAAGCCGAGGCTAACAAGCTCCGCGTGGAGAAGGAATTCCTGGAGAAACAGTTGACATCCAAGGACTCTAGGGTTGTGGAACTAGAAGGGGAGGTCCAAGGACTGACTGGGGAGATGGCGGGCGCGTTAGAAGAGGGCTTCCAAGAGGCTCTGACTCAGGCGTCCTGCGAGAACCCTGGCATCAATATTTCAAACTGCGACCCCACACACCATGTCGTCGACGGGAAGGTCGTGCCCTTTGACTTGGATGACTGAATCGCCGTCTCTCACCCGCCACCTTTACCTTTCGAGCTTTATAGTTATTTTTGCCACTCTGTGATAAACTTGTAACTCCTTTGCACTTTTGTCGGAACTTTGGATTTTGCATGACAAATTCGGGCCTTTGCGTTATCAAATCCTGTTTGTATGATTTTACCTTCCTTTCTCGTTTCCACGTGCTCCGATTGCTTTGCCCCCCATCGCGTTCCTTCATAGCTTGTTCCGCCTACGTATCTACGAGGCCTTTGCCTCGTGAAGGCGTCCGTGGCTTTGCCGTTGCCGTAACGCCAGAGTTGAGACATACTCCAGGCCTCAAACGTTCTGGATAAGGCCACACATCAATACCCTCGCCCACGGAGAGGCTTGCCTAACGGCGCCGTATCGTCCATGGGGTGCCTCAAACACCTAAGCGACCTGTCCCCTGATTCTCGGTGCCCGGCGCCCACGCCTGAGGAGAGGCCTGCTACCGTAGCGCCGTATCGTCCTCAGGGTGTCTAAAAGCGCCAGTCACTGGGAAAGCTCGAAGCCCTCCAGGGGTCGTTCCCTCCACGGTCCTTCCTCCCCATGGGTATCGGGGAACGACCCTGCCAGCAATTCACTCAGCCTTTGGCGATCTCGCCTCCCTCCGCAGTCTTTCCTACCTGCGGGTATTGGGGAGGTGACGCCGCTAGTGATTAGCTTTGACTCCTTCGATTTCATCTCCCTCCACAGTCTTTCCTACCTGTGGGTATCGGGGAGGTGAAGCTGCTGATACTTGTATTGACGACGCCTTTAAGCATTTCACAATGGTAATACCATCTACTTTGGCTACGCTTTCTCTTGGTGACGCCCTCTCTCTTGGCGACGCCACCTCTCTCTTGGCGACGCCACCTCTCTCGGCGACGCCCTCTTGTATTGGCGACGCTCTCGATGTCTCATGGTGGCAACGCCTTCTGCACCTTCCACTGGCGACGTTCGGGGCGACTAAACCGTCGACTTTACTTCGACGTCGGCTCTGACTTTGGTTCAGGTCGTCACCCGGGGTGGTGAGGGACCCTAGGTCTCGCCCGTGCCGTCCACGTGGCGTTTTTCGTATGGCTGATGGGACGTTCCCCCACTTGACTAGGTTCTGACACCTCCTGAGTCTCTGACCCATTCTCGACGACGTGTCGTACCCCTGATCATTCAGTCGATACGACGTTTTCTGAGTGTTAACCAGTGGTGCCAGGGCCATCCTCTCATTCTCTGCCACGTGGCTTAGTTGTATGGTTTACCCATTCGCGTCGTTTGGCGCTCTAACCGTAATATTTAATTCTTCAAAATCTTGAAACTGCCTTCATCATCTCTGTGCTTTCGCAACATACTTACACCATCTTCCTCCTCTCAAAGAGTCACTCTGGTGTCTTCTCTAACCGACGTATTACCCCGCCTCTCCAGCGAACCATCGTCTTTCGACCCTCCAACTCTCTTTCCGACACTGTTCCGTCATGTCTGCGCACATTCCTTCTCCCAGGGTTAACCATAAAGATCTGTATCCCTAGGCTTCAAGCGAGCTTCTGGACGAGTGCTCGTGCCTTCTTTCCACCCTGGCCATAAGGAAACACAAAGGAGAGTCGTGCTCTTATAATCACCGTGCCTTCGCGAGGAGGCATGACGATGACATCACCGTGCTCCCTTGCACCCTGGGGGAGCCGGTGTGTGGGGACGAACGCGCCAACGACGGGATTCCTTTCTTTTCCTTCTACCAGGTGGTGTTCCAGAGCGTTGGCGTACGTCTGCCCTTCTCCAGGTTCGAGAGGGAACTTCTGACGGAGATCAACGCTGCGCCAGCCCAACTGTACCCCAACAGCTGGGCTTTTGTTAAGGCCTTTGACGTACTGTTCGGGTTCCTGGGGTGTGCGCCCTCGGTTGATATCTTTCTTCACTTTTTCGAGGTGAAACGTCAAAGGAACAACCTCTGGGTGACCCTCAGCAACGTTCCTGGTAGGGTTCTCCTAACTCCCTTCCAAAGCTCTTTCACGGGGTGGAAGGGTAGGTTTTTCAAGATCTGTTGTTCTGATATCGTGCCTTCCGCCCTGGATGGGTTCCCGCTGTACTGGGTGAGGGAGGCACGAGCCCTCAAGTCCAAACCCTTCAAGAAACTAAGCCCGAACGACCAGGTTGCGTGTCGGATTCTGGCTGAGGCGGGGGGTTTTGACTCCGCCACCCTGATCAGTTTGGAGTTCAACGTCGGAACCCTAAAGAAGTACATATGTACGAGTGGCTATCTCAGAAACTTCTGCTTTTTACCTTCATTAGATCTCTACGTCGTCTAACTCATGGTGCCCTTACTGCTCTTGTTTCCCTTGGTGCAGGTTCAAAGATAAACCCCCAGCGGAGGTCACGGCTCACCCAGGCGTTGAGGGCTGAGACTGAAGCGTCGTCCTCCCTGCCAAGGTCTGAAGGCCACTGAAGAGTGGTTCGTTTGTATTTTTTTTTCTTTTTTCTGTATGAGCACTAGACCTGTAATGTCTGCCCTATTCACCTTGCTCCCGTTCCTTTCGAGCATACATGTAAATTTGACTCCACTGTGCCATGCTTGATTTCTTTAACACTGTTTTACATTCGCACACGCTTCATGCACTGCGCGTTTTTCCTTTGTCACTTCTCTTGGTGGCGCTCTGCGCTTCTTGGCGACGCTTTCTCTTGGCGACGCCTTCTTTCTTGGCGACGCGTACGCTTGGCGATGCCTGTCGTCACTTCGAAAGGGAAAAAGATAAAGACTGAAACCAAGACAAAGGTTTTTCCTCAAACTTCTTTTCCTTTTTTATTTGGGTGACCTAGTTAAAATACCCCGAGAGGGAAAAAGAGTGTCCCCTTCAACTAAATTGTTACATGGCTGCTTACATAAGTCAACTAAAATAAAATTTTAAGTTGGCTGCATTCCAACTGCGTGGGATGGGAACCCCCTCCAATGTCTCTAGGTTGTACAAAACGTTGCCCTTAGCTTCGGTAATTCTGAAGGGTCCGGTCCACTTGGGAGACAGCTTATTCTCCAGCTCGTATGGATGAGCCTTCCTCATAACTAGGTCGCCAATCTGAAACTGTCGTGGCTTTACCTTAGAGCTATACTGTCGCTCTACCCTTCTCTTTACTGCTTCGGCCTTTATTCTGGCCTCCTCCCTGGCTTCGTCCAGTAGGTCCAGGTTCACCCTCCTTTCTTCGTTGGATTCTTCCGCCACGAAATTTTGGAAACGTGGTGAGCTTTCGTCAATCTCAACTGGGATCATCGCGTCCGACCCATACACTAAGCTGAAAGGCGTCTCCATGGTGGAAGATTGGGGCGTGGTGTGGTATGCCCACACGATCCTTGGCACTTCCTTCGCCCACGCTCCTTTGGCCTTTTCTAGCCTTCTCTTTAGCCCCCTCAGCAAAACTCTGTTTGCTGACTCTACCTGCCCATTAGTCTGGGGGTGTTCAACTGATGCAAACACCTGCTTGATGCCTACCTCAGCACACAGGTTTCTCAACTGCTGACTGGCGAACTGGGTTCCGTTATCGGATATCAGCCGCCTAGGTACGCCGAAACGGCACACAAGTGTTGGACTTTGTGCGCAGTGATCTGGGCCACGGGCTCCGCCTCTATCCACTTGGTGAAGTACTTGATGGCGACGATCAAGTACTTCATCTGCCTTATCGCCAGCGGAAACGGGCCTAGGATGTCGATCCCCCAGGTATGGAAAGGCCATGGGCTGTATATGGATCGCAGCTCCTCTAGCGGTGCCTTGTGCTAGTCTGCGTTTTTTTGGCATTGCTTACAACGCTGGGCGTGTCGCACGCAATCTTCCTTTACTGTTGGCCAATAAAAACCTGCACGCACTACCTTAGCAGCTAAGGACCTTCTGCCTACATGGCTCCCACAAATGCCTTCGTGGAGCTCCGTCATTATTCTGGTACACTCGTCACCGCTTACACATGTTAAGATAGTGTGAGTGAAATCGTGCCTGAATAACACTCCGTCTACCAGGGTGTACCTTGCAGCATTTCTCTTAACCTTCTTACCTTCTTCAGGCTCCACTGGGAGAACCCCATCCGCTAGGTACCGCCTGTATGGCCTCATCCAGGTGTCTCCTTCGGCTAAAACATGTATCTGCACCCGCCTCCCTCCGTCGGGCGTGTCCGTGTATATGCTAATGTGAGGCGCCTTCAACGTATCCTGAGTCAAGGAACGATGACTCCTTGGCCTTCCTCTCGCGGTGCTTATATGGAGGACATCCACCCTATTATCCTCTATGAATTTCCTTGGAGCCTTAAGCGTCTCTTGGATTATAGTTCTCTGCCTGCCCCCCTTGCCTGAGCTGGCCAACTTGGCGAGCAGGTCAGCTTTGGCATTCTGCTCCCTTGGGACATGCACCAACTCAAGAGCACTAAAGGCTCCCTTTAGCGATTCGACGTACCTTAAATATGCCGCCATCTGCGGGTCTTTCGCCTGGAACTCACCCAACACTTGCCCCGTAACCAGTTGGGAGTCACTCTTCACTAATAGGTTCCGCGCGCCCATTTCTTTGGCTAAAAGCATTCCTGCAATCAGGGCTTCATACTCAGCCTGATTATTACTGGCTTTGAAAGTGAAGCGCAGGGCCTACTCGATCAGTACACCGTCTGGTCCGTCCAAGACTATTCCCGCACCACTTCCTTGCTGGTTGGAAGAGCCATCCACTGAGAGTGACCATTGTGAGCCTGCCTCCACCTCCTGTTCGCCTCCGGGCGAGAGTTCTGCCACGAAATCTGCATATACTTGCCCTTTGATGGACCCTCTGGGCTCATACTTGATGTCAAATTCTGAAAGCTCCACCGCCCAGCGCACCATCCTTCTAGCTACATCGGGCTTCTGCAGTACCTTCTGTATAGGGAGGTTCGTCATCACTACCACCGTGAAGTTGTGGAAGTAATGACGAAGCCTCCTGGCGGAAAACACCACCGCCAGCGCTGCCTTCTCCAACGCCTGGTACCTCGTCTCCGCGACTTGTAGGGCCTTGCTTACAAAGTAAATGGGCTTTTTGTTGGGTTTAATAATGCCAAAGTTCAAGAGGGGGGGTGAATTGACCTTTTAAAACTTTCTCGCAGAAACAGTGTTTAACACAGTTTTACAGAAAATAAATCGATTTATGTGAAAATGAACAGATTTATTTCAGCA
Source organism: Phaseolus vulgaris (assembly GCF_000499845.2). Lineage (NCBI taxonomy): Eukaryota > Viridiplantae > Streptophyta > Magnoliopsida > Fabales > Fabaceae > Phaseolus > Phaseolus vulgaris. The sequence continues at coordinate 27,424,045 of NC_023755.2, forward strand.
CTGTTTTTGTTTGAAAAGCTTTTAATTCAGCAAGGTTAATCACAAGATTATGCAGATAGAATTTTCAGATGCACACACACAGATATCAGATTGAAAAACAGTGTAACACAAAAAAACAAACCTTAATTCCAATTCGTGTGATTTAGGTTCAGTTAAGGGCTTGACAATTAGTGAGACAACCTATCACACACAACCTGTTTTATTAGCCTTTAACAGATTATCAGTGTTCTTATTGAAACCAGACAATTTTCCAGAAATTAAGAACAATGAATCACAGAACAGCAAGCTTCAACTTTAAGCAATTGTTTAAGGTTCAATTAATAGCTTTGACAATTTCTTGAGCAACTTATCACAGTCAATCTGTTCCAGTGGCTTTTAGCAGATTTTATATGTTCTTATCAGATTCAAACAACTTTTTCAGAAATTAAGAACAGTATGCACAGTGCCCAGAAAGAACAAATTTATTTTCAATTGAACAGATTTATTTCTTTGCTGTTTTAACAATTATGCAGAAACGAAATTGCAGAGAGTGAGAGAGAATGAACAATGAATCACAGAGGAAGCGTGGCCCCCACTAGGCCACGCGCCCAGACCAGGATCCAGCCACAGAGAGTGCTGGAGACAGCGGCGGCCAGGAGGGATCAGAGGATTCGCCATCCCTATGATCCAAGGCAGAACAAGGGCAAGGGCGAAGGACGCCAGCAACCAGCGCGCCGGGAATACAATCGCCCGCCTAAGCACAAGTTTGTCATGGGATTGGCGGATCTGATCGCTATTCCCAATATATCCGCTAGGTTGAAGGCGCCAGAAAAGGTGGGCGACAGGGTGCTGGGACCAAAGCCAGACGCCTGGTGTGAGTTTCACCAGGGCTTTGGCCACACAGTGGACTCGTGCTTAGCATTAGGATACCAGCTTGACGATCTGGTAAAGAGCGGGTTCCTAAATGACTATTTGCTGGACAGAAGGACGGGGGGTGCGTCGAGCTCCCAACCAGCAGGTGCTGAAGCTCAGCAGCACGAGATGCCTACGCATGGAGAAATCCACACCATTGCAGGGGGTTTCTCAGGAGGTGGATGCACCGCATCACAGAGGAAGAGGTACGCAAGGTCTGTGATGACGGTGGATATGTTTGAAGACCACTCGCCGGAAGTGGATATTACATTCACCAAGCAAGATCTCCGGGATGTTGTGCCTCATGACAACGATCCCATAGTAATTTTGTTGATAACAGCGGGAAGAAAGGTCCACAGGGTGCTGGTGGACCAAGGAAGCTCGGCAGATGTGATGTTTTGGCCGACTTTCACGCAGCTAGAGCTGCCCCTTGACCAGCTGAGGCCCTATGGAGGGTGTTTGTATGGGTTCGCTGGTGACCAGGTGGAGGTCAGGGGGTACATAGAGTTGAGGACAACGTTTACAGACGTGGCGGGTTCAAGAACGGAGAAAATCAGATACCTCGTTGTAAACGCTCCTTCAGCATACAACATCCTGTTGGGAAGGCCCACGCTCAACAGGATAGGTGCCATACCGTCGACCCGGCACATGAAGGTGAAGTTGCCGTCCATGGAGGGGGTGGTTATCACCATCAAGTCCGATCAGAAGGAAGCAAAGAAGTGCTATGAGAATAGCCTGAAAAACAAGAGATCGGTGAGTTATGTAACGACCACCCCGCCTCCTGGTGTGAAGCCCAGATCGACGGTAACGGAAGAGACCGCCGGAAGGGACGTGGAGATGGTGGACGTTGAGCTGGGGGAGGGGAGTGCCGGTCTAGAGGAGGAAGAGGCAAGGAATCACCCTGAGGAAGCGAGAGAACTGGGAATCGCCAGGGCGGTGATCGCCAGAGAAACCAGACCAAAACCCGTCGAGCAGTGGCTCGAGAGAGAAATCGGGGGAAAGATCTTCAAGCTGGGAAGATCCCTGGAGGTTGAGCTCCAGGACCAGATCGCCAAGGTGATTGAGCGGCATCTGGACGCGTTTACATGGTCCGCTTCGGACATGCCCGGGATCGATCCCGACTTCTTGTGCCATCATCTGGCGATGGACAGTTTGGTGAGACCAGTACGACAAAGAAGAAGAAAGTTCAACGAGGAGAGGAGGCAGGCGATCAGGGACGAAACCCAGAAACTCCTCGCTGCAGGCCACATCAGGGAAGTCCAGTACCCTGAATGGCTGGAAAATGTCGTGCTGGTGAAGAAGAGTAACGGGAAATGGCGCATGTGCGTCGATTTCACTGACCTGAACAAAGCTTGCCCAAAGGATTCGTATCCTTTACCAAGCATAGACGCCCTGGTAGATAGTGCTGCAGGGTGTAAGTTGTTGAGCTTCCTGGATGCCTTCTCGGGATATAATCAGATCAAGATGCATCCCATGGATGAAGAGAAGACAACCTTCATGACGGAGAGATCGTGCTATTGCTATAAGGTGATGTCGTTTGGACTGAAGAACGCGGGGGCCACGTACCAGAGGCTGATGGATCGAGTACTTGCACCGATGCTGGGAAGGAACGTGCAAGCGTACGTCGATGACATGGTCGTGACCTCGCCGGAAAAAAGCAAGCACGTTGCAGACTTGGAAGAATTGTTCACGACGATCGCCAAGTTCAGATTAAAGCTTAATCCAGAGAAATGCATTTTCGGCGTGGAGGCTGGAAAGTTTTTGGGTTTCCTCTTGACTGAGAGAGGCATAGAGGCAAACCCTGATAAGTGTGCCGCCATCTTGGCGATGAGGAGCCCAGCTACGGTGAAGGAAGTTCAACAGCTAACCGGTCGGATGGCAGCCTTGTCTCGCTTCGTGTCAGCTAGCGGAGAAAAGGGCCATCCCTATTTTCAATGTTTGAGACGCAATAACAAGTTTGTTTGGACGAAGGAGTGCGAGGAAGCCTTCGTCAAGCTAAAGGAATATCTGGCGAGCCCGCCGGTTTTCTGCAAACCGCTGGTGGGAACCCCTCTCAGGTTGTATTTTGCTATGACTGAGAGGGCGGTGAGTGCGGTGCTTGCCCAGGATCAAGATCAGGCTCAGAAGCCTATTTATTTTGTTAGTAAGGTGTTGCAGGGCCCCGAAACGAGATATCAGGCCCTGGAAAAGGCTGCGCTAGCTGTGGTATTATCGGCGAGGAGATTGCGCCACTATTTTCATAGCTTCACCATCCTGGTGATGACAGACCTGCCCATCCAGAAGGTCTTGAAGAAGCCTGACGTTGCGGGAAGGATGGTGAAGTGGGCAGTAGAATTGTCAGAGTTTGATATTAAATATGAGCCCCGAGGCCCGATCAAGGGGCAAATCTTTGCAGATTTCGTGGTCGATCTCTCATCTAAGGCAGCACGAGTGGAAGGGGACGATTTCCGTTGGGTACTCTCGGTGGATGGATCGTCGAACCAGCAGGGTAGCGGTGCTGGAGTCATTTTGGAAGGACCCAACGGCGTGCTGATCGAACAATCTTTGAGATTTGCCTTCAAAGCCAGTAACAATCAAGCAGAGTATGAGGCGCTGATCGCCGGGATTTTGCTGGCCAAAGAGATGGGAGCCAGGGTGCTAATGGCTAAGAGTGACTCGCTGCTAGTCACAGGGCAAGTAACGGGCGAGTTCCAGGCTAAAGATCCACAAATGGCGGCTTACCTAGAGTATGTGCAGGAATTGAAAAGTTCCTTTGCCTCCTTCGAAGTAGTGCACGTACCCATAGAACAGAATGCCCGAGCTGACTTGCTAGCTAAGCTCGCCAGTTCAGGCAAGGGGGGTAGGCAGAGGACGGTGATTCAAGAAATTCTGAGGACGCCAAGAGCATTCGTGGCAGATCACCTGGTTCTTCAGATAAGCAAGTCGACGGAGAAGGCAGCGAGAACTCATAAGTCGCTGACGCAAGAAACTTTGAGATCGCCGAGAATTAGAGCATGTCGAGGAAAGAAGGTGAACATGACGCAGGTTTGCGCTATCCATGAGCCAGACACCTGGATAACACAGTACAAGCGATGCCTGGCAGATGGCCTTCTCCCACTGGATCCGACAGAGGCTAGGAAGGTAAAGAAAAGTTCTAGCAAATACACATTGATTGATGGCGATCTGTACAGGTTTGGGTTCACTCACCCACTCCTGGAATGCGTACATGGCGAGAAGTGCACGAGAATCATGGCAGAGCTCCACGAAGGTATTTGCGGAAGCCACGTCGGGGGTCGAGCTCTGGCCGCGAGGACTCTCCGTGCAGGTTACTACTGGCCATCGATGAGAGAAGACTGCAAGAAGTATGCCCAGTGTTGCAAACAATGCCAACAGCACGCCGATTGGCACAAGGCGCCTCCCGAGGAGTTGAAGTCGATCTACAGCCCTTGGCCGTTTCATACTTGGGTAATCGACATCCTGGGACCATTCCCGCTGGCGATCAGGCAGATGAAGTACTTGGTGGTGGCGATCGAGTATTTCACCAAGTGGATCGAAGCAGAACCAGTGGCCCAGATCACCGCACACAAGATCGAAGGTTTCGTGTGGAAGAACATTGTGTGCCGGTTTGGGGTGCCTAAGCGTCTCGTATCGGACAATGGGACTCAGTTTGCAAGCCACCTGTTGAAGAAGCTTTGCGAAGGGGTGGGAATTCAACAAGTGTTTGCATCCGTCGAGCACCCTCAGACAAATGGGCAGGTGGAGTCAGCTAATCGGGTGTTGCTGAGAGGTTTGAAGAGAAGGCTAGAGAAAGCCAAAGGAAGCTGGGCTGAGGAGGTACCCCGTATAGTCTGGGCGTACCACACCACCGAGCAGTCAGGAACCCATGAGACCCCGTTCAACTTGGTCTATGGGTGTGATGCCATGATTCCAGTAGAGATCCAGGAAAGCTCGTCGAGATTCCAGAACTTCGTAGAGGAAGACTCGAATGAGGAGAGAAGGCTGAACCTGGATCTACTGGATGAGGTCAGGGAAGAGGCGAGATTGAAGGCTGAAGCGGTGAAGAGAAGGATTGAACGAAGATATAACTCGAAGGTGATGCCGAGACAGTTTAGAGAAGGCGACCTGGTGATGAGGAAAGCCCACCAGTACGAGATGGAGAATAAACTGTCGCCCAAATGGACTGGACCATTCAGAATAACCGAGGCGCTCGGGAATGGCGCCTACCGCTTGGAGACAATGGAAGGAGGGGCGATTCCTCGCACCTGGAACGCCACGCACCTGAAGTTGTATTACAGTTGAGAACTTTGTAAGTAAAGATAAACACAAAGTTACATTACAATGTCTCTGTTAAAACAGTTTGAAGGGGGCACTCTTTTTTCCCTAAGGAGGGTTTTTAATGAGGCCACCCAATAAAGAGAAGTTTTCAAAGTACAAGTTGTTTTAGATTGCGTGCCTGTTGTTTTCAAAAAGTTTTGAAGAAAGACCTTGTCACTTATATGTGACTTAAGGCAAGATAAAGATATATTGCATGCTTTCTAAAAAGTTTTAAGTCCTCATCGTTTTTCGGCGATTGGAGGCATCAGTTAAAAGTTTTAAGTCCTCATCGTTTTTCGGCGATCGGAGGCATCAGTTAAAAGTCTTAAGTCCTCATCGTTTTTCGGCGATCGGAGGCACCAGTTAAAAGACCTCAACGCCCTCGCGCGTTCCGAGGCAAGATAAAGACCTCCTCGCCGTCGAGCGAGCGCAGGCGAGGAAGAGCGAAAAGTCCTCAGTGTTTCTGGGGGCGAGAAGATGTAACCCCTGGAGCAATGTAGAGGCACCAGTGAAAAGTCCTCAGTGTTTCTGGGGGCGAGAAGATGTAACCCCTGGGGCAATGTAGAGGCAAGTAAAAGACCTTCTTGCCTATGAGCGAGTTCAGGCGAGTTAAAAGACCTTCTCGCCTATGAGCGAGTTCAGGCAAGATAAAATCCTTCTCGTCTCGAACGAGTTCAGGTATGGTGCTAAGGGTGGACGAAGTTTGGAAGGTGGCTAAGGTAGGTTCGAAGAGAGCGCCTAGCCACCCGGTCTTTTGTTCTGAAGTTCAGGAAGGTAGAGGAGGATCCGAAAGGCGCCTTTACCCCCAGATAAAAGAACAATAGCCAAGGTGTGAAGCCGGAAAGAAGCTGATATCGCCAAGAGTCTTTGGCGACCAGGAAAGGTTCAAACGGTGGCGAGAGAGTTAAAGACCCGTTTTGGTGAAGCAGATCGGGTGAAGCAATGTTTTGAGCCAGTAGTTGAGTTAAAGTTCGTTGCTTGAAGAGTAATTTTACGCTAAGGTTGATTGCCTTAAGATTACGAGTTATTAAAGTGATTGTTGTTTGAAGTCGAAGTGGTTCTAAGCAGTTAAGTATATGCTCGCGCTTACAAAATCGCTAAGTTAATTTCTTGAAGCAAACTGTGCAAGGAAAGTTAAAGCAGTTGAAGAAGTCATAAGAGGAAATACACAGACTTTTGTCATTAAAAGTAAATATCAGTTCAGAACATATGTGCGGGAAGATATAAAGTTTATTACAAGTTATACACAAAAGGAAAGTATAAAGGCAGCGGATGGAGTAAGTTAATCAGTCTTCGGCGGGAACCACTTTTCCATCCACCACCTCATTATTAAGAGACACCATGCTGAGATCCAGATCGGGGAACAAGCAGGCGAACTGCTCTCGTGCAGCCTCGAATCCAGCAGCGAGAATTTGGGCAGAACTCAGATTAAGATCTTCAATTTGCTTCTTAAGCTCTTCAATCTGAGTCTTGAGTTCTTCAGTTTGTTCTTTCAGCCCCTTATTCTGCTGCTCCAGCTCTTCAACTTGCTTCTTGAGTTTTTCGTTGATTTCTTGAGCCTGGAGAAGGTCTTCAGTAACCTTCTTGGATTCTGCTTGCACCTTGCCCAGTTCAGCAGCAAGCTCCCCTTTTTCTTTGTTGGCTTCGTCGAGCTCAGCCATGGCGTCATCCCTCGCCTTCTCTACCTTGCCAAGGAAGATCTCCCGGTCGGCTGACCTTTGCTCCAGTTTCTTCACCTTGGCAGCGTCAGTTTTTATGAGAGCCTCCAGGTCAGCCACCCTGACGCGATAAGGCACAATCTTGCTCTCTAGTTCGATCTTTTCTTGAGCCAGTTGTTGCACCTTATGGGGGAGTTCAGTGGCCTCCTTGCGCGCCATCCTGAGCTCGGTGCTCATTGCGTCTTCTACTCGGGAGTGTTCAATCTCCGCGAGTGTCAGATTGAAGGACAACTTCTCCACCTCAACCCTCATGGTGTTATTCTCAGTTCTAAGGTTGAAGAGGTCGTCCTGGAGCTTCCTAGTGGAGCTCTCCACAGCTCTGGTTATGATGGCAGGGATGTCTTCTGCTATCGTCTTCAGCTTGGCAGATAAAGGCTCCCACATCCTCGTGACCTCAAGAGGGAGGTTCGCTGCTTGTAGAGGCGCTGGGTGGGCCTGTTGTTGGTTTTCGTCGCCACCTTCTTTAGTTGGTTCTTCAGTAGGCGCTTCTGCTCGTGGTGGCGACGTCGGGGATTCGGTGATCAGAATCGGAGAGGTATGGGCAACCTCATCCTCGATTGGAGCAACATCTGCGGCTGAGGCATTTGAAGGAGGACCCCCTCCAGCTGATACATATGGCGTGGAGGCGCTCGGGGGGTCCTCCATGAAATTTGGCTCGGGAGCCTCACCCGCAGGTGGCGCAGTTGCAAGTGGGATTGCTTGGACTGGTGAGGCAGGAGCTGGTGGAGATGGCAGAGTTGGAGGTGGAGCAGGCGTGGATGGAGGTGTTGAGGTTGGAAGAGGGGGTGGGGCAGGTGGTGAAGAAGGTGCCACCCTCTTCCTCTTCGTAACAAGGCCATCTTTGGTGACCTCGTCATCCTCTTCCTCCTCCTCGTGGACTACTTGGGGAGCTTTCCTCTTGGGCCTTTTGAGGACAAGTTTTTTGCGTTGGGCGGCGGGTTGGACATCGGAGGGAGCTGGGCCCTTAGGTGGCGATCGACCCTGTGCGGCGGCGATCTCCACCACCGAGTTTGGCACTGTTTGAGAGCCCGTTGCCAACCCGTGGGTTCGGGCGAGCGCCCTCAATTCAGCGAGTTTGCCCTGGCCCAACATATTATCTGCATATAGCAAAAATGCATGAGTTAGTTCAGAGAGAAAATCAATGCATAAGGCAGTATGCAACAGCAAAGCAGATAAAGAGTGCAGAAAAATAAAACCAAAGTCTTGCGCGTAACGCACAAGACGCCCAGAAACAGTTAACAGAAGTGGTGTCAAAACAAAGGCTTAAATGTTCTAACCTATTCGAATTTCGAGCTGGTCCTCGAAGAATTCGAAGCAGATCAGGGTGGTGGTGAGGAAGGTGATGTTGGCATCCGCCACACTCTTCCAAAAGAGGCAGAGATCTCTGTCCAACGCACCCATGCTATCAGGACTTCTGGGTCTCCTGAAGCAGCTCTTGGACTCTTTGTTCCCCTTGTTTACCCAGTACAGGGGGAAACCGTCGAGCAGCGACGCGTCTTTCTCGTTGGGGCGTATCTGGACAAATTTGCCCTTCCAGTCTTTATAGGATTGCTGGAAGATGGAGAGGATTGATCTCCCAGCAATCCCATTCAAGCTTACCCATAGGTGGTCTCCCGGGTGCTTGGCTTCGAAGAGAAATAAAAATACATCTACAGATGCTGGCAACCCCAGATGGTCGCACATCACTTGGAACGCTCGCACAAACGCCCAGCTGTTGGGATGAAGCTGGGCGGTGGCGATGTTGAGCTCCGTGAGAAGCTCCCTCTCAAAGCGAGTAAAGGGAAACCTGAGTTTCACCTTCTTGAATAGAGTTGTGTAGACAAAGCAGAAGGGCCCATCGTTGCTCGCCTTGTCGTCGGCGCAAACTGGCAAATCGGAGGGGCAAGGTAGCACTGTCATCTTCTCATCGTGCTCCTTGTGGAATGATTGATGAGGTTCATCCCCCTTAGTCAACCGCAAAACTGCCCCAGCAGTGTTCACAGAGGACGTTTCCCTCAAGAGGGTCGAGTTGGCCCAGGGATACAGGTTTTTGAAGTCTGGTGGGGGAATGGGGGCTCCTCCGGTGACAGGCGGAGTAACCTGGGCCGGGATGGGGCGGGAAGGTGCAGGCCTCTCAGCCTGGGAAGACGAAGCACCGCGTGCTCGCGGTTGGTTGAATGCTTGAGAAGAGGGGTTTCGCGATGAAGGAGGAGGACTCGGGGTGATCTTTGAGCGAGTCATTGTCGAAGCTGCAAAGGAAGAAGAAAAGGAAAAATGATCAGGGTTCGCAGGGGCTGACTCGATCATGGGAGAAGGGTGAAAAACGAACAAACGAAGGTTCGTTGCAACGATTGACGAAGCCCTAAGTTATGAGAAAGGAGAAATGGAAAAACAACCCACAACGTATGCACCAGACAGTTACAGGATGATGCGAATCGGTTAAAATGCAGGAAAAACCAGCAGAAGAAGGAAAGGAGGTACCTTTTGATGATCAGGAAGACGATGAAGGATGCTGGTGATTCAGAATGTTGAAGAACGCTGAGAGCTTTTTTGCAGAAGAAAGTTAGAGCGTTTGAGAATACAAAGGAAAGTGATGGAACAGTGGAGCGAAAAATGGGTTTAAGGGTTTTTCGAAGCGGGTTTGGGAAGCGCAAACGGTGACTGAAGGTAACCGTTGATGAAGCCACGTGTCGAGCGATGGGTGAGGGGTTTGGTGGAGCGTCAGAGAAGCAGAGAGTAGAACAGCTTGGAATTCCGCGTCAGTGCCACGTAGATCGGTGTTGACATGACTCTTTCAGTCTTTTCGCTGGACAAGTCTTCGCTTAAGACTGGGGGGCTTGTGTACCGTCCTGGTAGTCGGAAGTGATGACGTGGCACCAAGCTACAGTGTAGGCGTGTTGACAAGGCGCCAGATTCGCAGAAGTGAAGGAAGTCGGGGGGTTCGTGTAATCGCCAGTTATTAAGTTGGCGTGCTCCGATCTCCAGCATACCAGGCGATTGCCCAGTTGAAGATGAAGTCGCCAGATTATAAACTCAGGCGACCAAGTGATTGGAGATCGCCAGAGCAAGCACATCGCCGAATATGAAGGTGATGCAGATTATGAAGGCGGCCGGCGAGACCACAGGGAAGGTGTACGAGAGCACCCTAATTCGCCAATTCCAGTAGAGATCGCGCTCCCAAGTTAGCTATGCACTGGGCAGTACCATGATTCAAAAGCAGCGCCCAAGTCAAGGAGGCTCCAGATGATGGCACGTGTACGACTGGATGCAAGCCACGTGTCCAGGTCTGTAACTGCCAAAAGAGAGAAAGTTACCAGGTATATAAGAGTTCTCAACGAACTTTCTGAGGTACGCACGTTCAGATTACACTCTTTACGCTCGCGAGTTCTAGAGCTTACTGTGAGAGAGAACATTACATGGTTCCTTGAGATTTCTTGAGTGTTCTTGCTCTTAGTATTTGGTGGTTCAGTCACTGACTTGGGCGTTGGAGTGCGATCGGCCGCAGCGGCGCCGCTCTGTTCTTTTGCAGGTTCTTGAGGTGGATCTCAAAGAAGGACGGAGGTTTGAAGCGGTGCACTCGTCGATCCTTTGACGAGGCAGTTTCCAGCATTCTGGTTAACAGGCAGGATCAACTTGTTTTTGCAAATGTATGAATTGATGTTAATCTCAGAAACAAGTTTGCATTTTATAGAAAACCAACTTATAACAGATTTTTGAAAAACAGTTAAAGCTGTTATAAAATGAACAGATTGAAAATAAAATGAACAGATTTATTTTCAAAAGCAGTTAGAGAATTTGTTAAGTGAGGAGACTTAGTCAACCATTCTGGTGCTAAGATAAAACTGAAAAACGTTTAAGCTTGACATGGCACCAGAGGCAAAAAGAATCTATTCATTTACAGATGAACAGATTTATTTTTCAAAACGAAAACAGAGAAAGTTTAACCATTTGAAACTCAGTCGTTTTGAAAAGAAGAAGACTTAGTCAAAATGCTTGATGCACAAAATCTAATTTTTATAAGACTTAGCCAAGGCATCAGTGAAAAAAATGAATCTGTTTATTTAGAAAAGAACAGATTTATTTTTATGCAGTAAATGTGTTTTTGTGTAAAACATGTGAAAAACAGTTTAAGAAAACTTATGCTTGTTCTTAGCACATGGCCAGTGGTTATGAGGTGAGTTACTCAGCAAAAAGCCCTACTCTTAGACAACCTCTACGCACTACCTAAGACATACTTAAAGCAAAGCAAAATACAAATGTAATGTACATAGAAGTCTTCATCAAACACAATCTTTGAAGGAGCAGCAACCATCTTCAACAATCTCCCCCTGTTTGATGGAGACAAATCCCCATAGCTAACCTTATAGCTTTGTTGCTTTAAGCACCTGCACTGCACCAGATTTAAAAAAAAAATAGCAGTATTGCATAGCATGAGACATGGTTTTAAGGTGCAGAATTAACTCCCTGTTTCAGCTAGCTTCACCTAGCATGGTGAGCCATATTTCTCCCCATTTGGATTCATCAAACAGCATATAAGAATAGGGAATAAAGGGATATAAAGCAGAAACCATAATCATAATAGTCCAGAAAATGAAAACCAAATTGTTCAGCATTACAGAAACTTGAAAACTGATAAAGAAAGCATTAAAAATCGAAAACTACTGATCCTTGTAGTAAAGCTCTGCAAGCTGTGCCTGAACCCCTTCAATCTGATCATCAAGGTGTTGAAACCTTGCATGAGTAGTCTCAAAGTATGCCCTTTGTTCTGCTGACATTACATCAAGACGATACAGCACTTGCCTCTCAAACATAGACATTGGTTCTCCTCGGTATTCTGGAGCTTGATAGGCAACAATGGCATTTGCAGCAACTTCTTCATGTTCAGATTGGGTAGCAGGTGAGTCATCATCCATAGGAACAGCTTCATCCTCATCCTCATGTTCTGCTTGAGGGTCCTTTTCCTTGAGAACCACCCACTTGTCCTCAATTTTGTGAAAACCCATTTTGGTGAGAGTTGAATTATCAATCTCACTTACAACTTTGATAGGGTCGTTTCTCTCATTTGTAACATCAACACCAAAGTAGTCAATTAATTTGGAAACAAGAATAGCATAGGGAAATCTGTAATCAGCCAACCTTTTTGACTTGAGCATGTGTTCATTGACAATGAACACCCAGTTTACCTTAATCTGGTTCATGATGCAATATAGGAGAATGAGATCCTCTTCATGTAAGACAGCATGGTTTGTCCCTCTAGGAATCAGTTGCCATGCTATGATGTATGCAACTAGGCGTGGAGTGAGGTTCAAATGCCCTGCATGGAACCTGTTTATACTCTCTGTAGGATTCCTCATGCAACTCTTATAATATTGCAGCTTGTTGAATTCTTGGATTCCACTGGTGTTTCCCTTTCCTACTTTCAATCCAGCATATTTTATTCCAGCCACAGAATTCCACACCTCACTTGTGATCTTCATCTTGGTCCCTTTCACATAAGAGACAACATTCTTTCCATCCAATGTGAGGTTAGTGTAAAACACCTTAACCAAGTCAGGATATACATTACCCGTTAATTCCAACATCTTTTTCAGTTTCTGGTGCTTCAACACAGCCCTTGTTTCTACCAGTTTTTCAGATTTCAGCCAGTTGAAATCCAGCACTTTGGGTATGTTGATCTGGTTCATGCTTGTCTCATGAATGTAGGCATTGATGCCTTCTTCATTTCCAGCGAACCATCCTTCTAACACACCTTGAAAGGTGGTTTGCTTCCCCTTATTTTTCTGTTTCTTGGAAGAAGAAGCCATGGTTGAACCTGAATTCTTTTCTTGGTTTCAAATGGTGAGAACAGAAAACGAATAGCCAATGTGGGTAGCAAGTATTCACACAGATTTATATAGAAATGAATGTGTTGATATGGCAGTTATGAGTGGATATGCATGAAGATTTTATGCTCTGAATTTGTGCAGAGAATCTTTGAAAATGTGCAACAAATATTTAGGGTCACGATGCATATACTCATGCCTTTATTGAGCACCCAAACCATCAAATCGGTTACATAACCATGACCAAAACCGTCAAAGGTACAGAGGTTAATGCCTACTAGGTCAGTCAAGCAGTCAAAGATCAAAATTTCTCTTTCCTAGTCATCAATGCATATCAGTGCAGAAAATAAACACATTCAATTACGAATAAACATATTTAATTTTTCACTGCTAGGCACAATTGACATTTATAATACCCAATTCATTAAGCAGAAAATTAAACCTATCTTTGGCTAATGGTTTTGTGAACAAATCAGCAAGCTGTAAATCAGTACCAATGAACTTAATATCACATGTTCCATTAGATATGTGTTCCCTTAGAAAATGATGCCTAATTTCAATGTGTTTGGTTCTTGAATGCATGACAGGATTTTTGGTTAAGTTGATTGCACTTGTATTATCACACAGCAGAGGTATATGGTTAAGTAAGATACCAAAATCATTCAATTGTTGTCTTAGCCATATAGTTTGAGCACAACAACTCCCTGCTGCAATGTATTCTGCTTCAGCAGTGGAAAGAGCTACACAAGCCTGCTTTTTGCATTGCCATGAGATCAAGCTTGATCCAAGCAAATGACAGGTTCCACTTGTGCTCTTCCTGTCAATTTTGCAACCTGCAAAATCTGAATCAGAATAACCAGTTAAGCTTAATGAAATATTACCTAGATACCACAAGCCAACTTCTTTAGTTCCTTGCAAATACTTCAAAATCCTTTTGATAGCATTGTAGTGTGATTCTTTAGGAGCAGATTGAAACCTTGCACACATGCACACTGCAAACATTATATCTGGCCTGCTGGCAGTGAGATACAGTAGTGATCCTATGAGTCCTCTGTATTTGGTTTCATCAACAGAAATTCCAGCTTCATCATGATCCAAATGACAGCTTGTTGAGAAGGGTGTGCTGATTGGTTTACACTTGTCCATTTCAAATTTCTTCAGCAGATCCTTGCAATACTTAGCTTGACTTAGGAAAATGCCATCCTTGAGTTGTTTGACCTGCAAGCCTAGAAAATAGTTCAACTCACCCTTCATTGACATTTCAAACTCACTCTTCATGACTTTCACGAAGTCTTCACACAATTCTCCATTATTTGATCCAAAAATGATGTCATCCACATATACATGGACTAGAATTGAGTCATCTCCTTTCTTCTTAATGAACAAGGTCTGATCTGATGTGCCTCTGTCATATCCTTGTGAGGTGAGGAAATCACTTAGCCTCTCATACCATTGCCTAGGAGCTTGCTTGAGTCCATAGAGAGCCTTTTGGAGTTTGAACACATATTCTGGATGTTGATGATCTTCAAAACCTGGTGGTTGTGAAACTAATACCTCTTCATTTATATAGCCATTTAGAAAGGCACTTTTCACATCCATTTGAAATAGCTTGAACCCTTTGATGCAGGAGAAGGCAAGCAACAGTCTAACAGCTTCTAACCGAGCCACTGGTGCATAGGTCTCATCATAGTCTATTCCTTCTTCTTGATTGTACCCTTTAGCTACAAGCCTAGCCTTGTTTCTGGTGATCACTCCATGCTCATCCATCTTGTTTCTAAATACCCATTTTGTTCCAATAACATTCATCTCAGGTATTCTAGGAATAAGAGTCCAAACCTCATTAAGAGCAAATTGATTCAGTTACTCTTGCATAGCTAAAATCCAGTTGCTGTCCTTGAGAGCTTCGTTCAGATTCTTGGGTTCAACTTGAGATACAAAAGCCATTGCTTCACAGAAATTGTTCAAGGATTTTCTAGTTGACACTCCTTTCTCAATGTTCCCAATGACATTATCAAGGGTTAAGTCTCTTGGGGTTTTCCACTCTTTTGGCAAACCTGCAGCTGCAGTAGATTCTTGTATAGCATGTGTATCAGCAGTATCAAAATGAATCGATTCATTTTGATTTAAAACAGATTTAAATTCATTACTGTCAGGGTCATCAGCAGTTTTAGATAGGCTATGATCAGTTTCATCAAAAACAACATGCATTGATTCTTCTACTATAAGCAACCTTTTATTGAAGACTCTATATGCATGACCATTCAAAGCATAACCAATGTGCACACCTTCATCAGATTTAGCATCAAACTTACCAAGATTTTCTTTGCCATTATTCAATACAAAGCATTTACACCCAAATACTCTAAGGTGGCTTACACTAGGTTTTCTGCCCTTATACAGTTCATATGGGGTTTTCTTAAGAATTGGTCTTATTAAGGTCCTATTTAACACATAAGCTGCAGTATAAACTGCATCAGCTCAAAAATACTTAGGAAGCTTAGATTCATTTAACATAGTTCTAGCTAGTTCTTCTAGTGATCTATTTTTCCTTTCAACTACACCATTTTGTTGGGGTGTCCTAGGGGCTGAAAAGGTGTGTGCTATCCCATGCTTCTCACAGAACCTCTCAAACTTAGCATTTTGAAACTCTCCCCCATGATCACTTCGAACTGATTTTATGCAGCAACCATTTTCATTTTGCAGAATTTTTGCTAATTTCTTAAAGGCAGTGTAAGCATCATGTTTATGTGCAAGAAATAAAGTCCATGTAAATCTAGAGTAATCATCCACAACAACTAAAGCATACAAATTTCCAGCCAAGCTAGCAACTCTAGATGGACCAAATAAGTCCATATGTAACACATCTAATGGATTTTTTGTAGAGACAATATCCTTTAACTTGAAAGAGGATTTGATTTGTTTACCTTTCACACAAGCATCACAAAGCCTGTTGTCCTGAAATTTAATGTTAGGTAAACCAGAAACTAAATCTTTAGATTTCAATTTATTCAAGTGATTTGTGTGTATGTGAGCCAACCTCCTGTGCCACAACCAAGACTCATCACTTCTGGATAGCAAACACTCATTTGAGGACTTAGTTTCCATGATATTCAGCAGATATATGTTATTCACTCTCTTACCAGTAAACAGTACCTTACTAGATGAATTACTTGATATTCTGCAGCCTTTTGACTCAAAATTCACTTTGTATCCATTGTCACAAAGCTGACTTATGCTGAGAAGACTATGCTTAAGTCCTTCTACATACAGCACATTCTCAATGGTTGTTGAGTTCCCTGTTCCAACAGTTCCTCTGCCCA
Source organism: Phaseolus vulgaris (assembly GCF_000499845.2). Lineage (NCBI taxonomy): Eukaryota > Viridiplantae > Streptophyta > Magnoliopsida > Fabales > Fabaceae > Phaseolus > Phaseolus vulgaris. Next base: position 27,440,068 of record NC_023755.2, read on the forward strand.
AAATCCTCCCTCGGTTATTATCACCATAGGTTACATGTCCTTCTGCTTTGAGCTTTAAACTGGTGAACTTTTTAAGATCTCCAGTCATATGCTTGGAACAGCCACTGTCCAAGTACCACTGGTTTTTCTTGCTGCCAATCTGCAAAACAGAATAAAAAATATACAAATGGTACCCTTTTCAGTATAGGGTCCAGCACAGATTAAAACCTTCTCTTTGGTAGCCATTTTGCTAAGTTCTTAGGAACAAGATGCTTTCTAGCAATGCAAGACCTAGATGTATGACCAGATTTCATGCAGTAAAAACAGGTTACATGAGATGCCTTTTTGCCACTGTTAAAAGCTGAAAAAACTGATTTTGCTGGAACAAAAAAAACTTGAAAGCTTTTTGACATTGGTTACATTTCCAGGGGTATAACCAAGTCCATTCTTATTGAAAACAGCATTTTGTGATCCAAGGAGAGACTCAAGGTTTTCTCTTCCCTTGGTGAAATTGGAAAGGGTTTTCAGCAAATATTCCACTTGTTTTTCCAATCTTTTGCAGTTTTCACAGTTTTTAATAGAGGCATGCAAGCAAGTCAGTTCAAGGCTTACCAAATCTGTTTTGGCCTTATGCAATTCTTCCTCAAGTGTTTTTACTTTAGGTGCCAACACATTATTTACCTTTTGCAGCTTATTACATATTACAGCTAGCCTATTGGCTTCATCATGTGTTTCCTTGAAGGCAGCAAGCAAATCATCATAGTTATCAGAATCAGCAGAAAAATTACTTACTGATTCAGAGCTTGACTCCTCATCCTTCATCATGAAGCACAAATTGTTCTCCTCATCTTCTGTTGAAGAACTGCTGGTTGAGGATGCTTCATTTTCCTCCCATGAGATGTAGGCTCTTCTTCCTTTGTTCCTTTCAAATTTCTTGCTGGCAGATTTGTCCCTTGTTTGATTGTCTGGACAATCTGTTTTGATATGCCCTGTTTTGCCACATCCAAAGCAAGTATATTTAGAGGAATTTGAATCATTGGGTTTAGGATACCTTCTTTTCTGCTGGTTCCTATTTTTGCTTTTCTTCCTCAGGAATTTGCTGAATCTTTTTGTAAGAAGGCTGATTGTGTCATCATCTTCAGCATCTTCTTTTTCCTCCTTGATCTCATCCAATTCAGTTGCTTTCAGTGCAAGACCTTTGGGTTTTCTCTCTGTTGTTTCCTGCTCTTTGAGTCTTTTAAGCTCTAGCTCATGCTCCATCAGCTTTCCAAACAGTGCAGCAGTTCCCAACTTTGACAGATCACGACTTTCAGAGATAGCTGTCACCTTTGGTTGCCAGCTTCTATCGAGGCACTTCAATATCTTTATGTTGAGTTCCTCTCTGTCAAATTCTTTTCCCAAACCAGTGAGGTGATTCACAATATGGGTGAATCTTTTCTGCACATCAGCAATGCTCTCCTCGGGTTGCATTCTGAACAACTCATATTCTTGGATGAGAGCATGTTTCCTTGACCTCTTCACATCTTCAGTACCCTCATGAGTCACTTCTAAGACTTCCCACATCTCCTTAGCTGACTTACATTGAGATATCCGGAAGAACTCATCCATTGTCAATGCAGAGGTTATGATGTTCTTGGCCACAAGATCATGTTGAGCCTTCCTCCTTTCGGTCTCATTCCATTCTGATCTTGGCTTTACCACTTGTTCATCCTTGACAACCTGCATTGGCACATAAGGTCCATTGACCACAGCTTCCCAAATTAATGCATCAATGGATTCCATGAAAATTCTCATTCTAACTTTCCAAAATGCATAATTCATTCCATTGAACATAGGTGGTCTATTAACAGCAGAACCCTCAGCAAAAAGCACATTAAACTCACACATTATTACAAACAAACTTGATTAACATACAAGTCCTAGCTCTTGATACCAATTGTTGGGTTTAATAGTGCCAAAGTTCAAGAGGGGGGGTGAATTGACCTTTTAAAACTTTCTCGCAGAAACAGTGTTTAAAACAGTTACAGAAAATAAATCGATTTATGTGAAAATGAACAGATTTATTTCAGCACTGTTTTTGTTTGAAAAGCTTTTATTTCAGCAAGGTTAATCACAAGATTATGCAGATAGAATTTCCAGATGCACACACACAGATATCAGATTGAAAAACAGTGTAACACAAAAAACAAACCTTAATTCCAATTCGTGTTATTTAGGTTCAGTTAAGAGCTTGACAATTAGTGAGACAACCTATCACACACAACCTGTTTTATTAGCCTTTAACAGATTATCAGTGTTCTTATTGAAACCAGACAATTTTCCAGAAATTAAGAACAATGAATCACAGAACAACAAGCTTCAACTTTAAGCAATTGTTTAAGGTTCAATTAATAGCTTTGACAATTTCTTGACCAACCTATCACAGTCAATCTGTTCCAGTGGCTTTTAGCAGATTTTATATGTTCTTATCAGATTCAAACAACTTTTTCAGAAATTAAGAACAGTATGCACAGTGCCCAGAAAGAACAGATTTATTTTCAATTGAACAGATTTATTTCTTTGTTGTTTTAACAATTATGCAGAAACGAAATTGCAGAGAGTGAGAGAGAATGAACACAAGCAGTTATACTGGTTCACTCAACTGAGCTACATCCAGTCTTCACCAAAACCAAGTGGAAATCACTAAAACACAGTACAATCAAGTACAATTCCCACTGTTCTTGAAACCTACAAGAACTTAGGTACTCTTGCTGAAAAAACCTATTTCAGCTCCCACACACACACTCTCCAAGAAAACCTATCAAGAAGAGTGTTCAACCAAACTATTACAAGAAATGAGAAGTGAAACGACTACACCTGATTGAGGATACAAAGATCTGCCTTAAACCAGTAGGCAAGATTGCTAGAACAGTAGCTGCACCTCACACCAAGCTTTTGGAACCAAAGCAAGAACAAGCACTTTGTGATTTTTGAAATCTTTGAAGAACAAATGCTAATCCTTTGTAAACACTTAACTCTCTGCTGTCAAAACTTGTTTTTGCAAATGTATGAATTGATGTTAATCTCAGAAACAAGTTTGCATTTTATAGAAAGCCAACTTATAACAGATTTTTGAAAAACAGTTAAAGCTGTTATAAAATGAACAGATTGAAAATAAAATGAACAGATTTATTTTCAAAAGCAGTTAGAGAATTTGTTAAGTGAGGAGAGTTAGTCAACCATTCTGGTGCTAAGATAAAACTGAAAAACGTTTAAGCTTGACATGGCACCAGAGGCAAAAAGAATCTATTCATTTACAGATGAACAGATTTATTTTTCAAAACGAAAACAGAGAAAGTTTAACCATTTGAAACTCAGTCGTTTTGAAAAGAATAAGACTTAGTCAAAATGCCTGATGCACAAAATCTAATTTTTATAAGACTTAGCCAAGGCATCAGTGAAAAAAATGAATCTGCTTATTTAGAAAAGAACAGATTTATTTTTATGCAGTAAACGTGTTTTTGTGTAAAACATGTGAAAAACAGTTTAAGAAAACTTATGCTTGTTCTTATCACATGGCCAGTGGTTATGAGGTGAGTTACTCAGCAAAAAGCCCTACTCTTAGACAACCTCTAAGCACTACCTAAGACATGCTTAAAGCAAAGCAAAATACAAATGTAATGTACATAGAAGTCTTCATCAAACACAATCTTTGAAGGAGCAGCAACCATCTTCAACACTTTTGACTCTGGTCCTGCTCCTGGACTAACACAGAGCTGATAGCCCGCTCCGTCACCGTAAAATATAGCCGGAGGGGCACTCCTGCTACCGGTTTGCAGAGGACCGATGGCGTCGCCAGGTACTCCTTTAACTTAATGAAAGCCGCTTTGCATTCGTCAGTCCATGCAAAGCGACTGTTTCTCTTGAGGCACTGGAAAATTGGTTGCCTCTTCTCTCCCCCGACGGAAACGAACCTTGAGAGTGCCGCCATCCGCCCTGTCAGCTGTTGCACTTCCTTTACCGATGTCAGGCTTTGCATGGCGATAATCGCTGCGCATTTGTTGGGGTTCGCTTCTATCCCCCTCTCTGTGAGCATAAAACCCAAGAACTTACCGGCCTCTACCCCGAAAACACACTTTTTAGGGTTTAACTTGAGGCGGTACTTGGATATTGTGACGAACAACTCCTCCAGGTCTGCCGTGTGTTGTGCCCTATCCTGCGACGCCACCACCATGTCATCTACGTAGGCATACACATTCCTCCCTAGCATGGGGGCCAGGACCTTGTCCATCAGCCTTTGGTAGGTGGCACCCGCATTCTTCAAGACGAAAGGCATCACCTTGTAACAGTAACTGCTAGTTTCCGTCATGAATGCGTTTTTGCTTTCATCTCTCGGGTGCGTTTTAATCTGGTTGTACCCCGAGAACGCATCCAGGAAACTTAGCACCTTGCAGCCGGAGGCGCTATCTACCAACGCGTCAATGCTGGGCAGTGGGTACGAGTCCTTCGGGCACGCCTTGTTTAGGTCAGTGAAGTCCACGCAAATCCTCCACTTCCCATTCGCCTTCTTTACCAGGACGACGTTGGCTAGCCACTCGGGGTATTGGATTTCCCTGATGTGGCCAGCCCTCAGCAGCTTCTGCATTTCTTCGCGTACCACCAGCTGCCTCTCTTCATTGAATTTTCTCCTCCTTTGGCGCACGGGGCGAACCGTGGTGTCCATGTTGAGGTGATGACATAAGAAGTCAGGGTCGATGCCGGGCATGTCCGAGGCAGACCACGCAAAGGCGTCTAAATGGCGTGAGATCACCTCTGCCACCGCCTCCTGCTCTTCTTGGCTCAGTAGACGCCCTAGTTTAAACATCTTGCCGCCAACGTTCCTATCCACCACGTTAGTCGCTTGTTGGTCCCTACTGTTATCTTGAATGGGCGTCGCCTCTTCCGTTGGCACCGTGCGGTCGGGACCCTCCTCCATGGGTGTGTCTGCTTCGGGCGTGACCTCAACAGGCGTTGACCCGGAGGGCGTCGCCTCTATCATTGTCACGTCGACACTTGGCGGACTCTCAAACACCATGAACACGCTTTTTCTCGATTTTAGGCTGTTTTCATAACACTTCCGCGCTTCCTCCTGATCCGACTTGATAACTATTACCTTGCCGCTGAGATCCGGCAGCTTCATCTTCATATGACGCGTGGAGGATACCGCGTTGAGCCTATTCAACGCCGGTCTCCCCAACAAGATGTTGTAGGAGGAATTGGCGTTTACGACCAAGTATCGTATGCTTTCGGTGCGTGAGGCTTCTCCATCTGTGAATGTCGTCCTCAGCTCCAAGTAGCCTCAGACTTCCACTTGGTTGTCTGCGAACCCATATAGACAGCCTGTGTAGGGCCTCAGAAGGTCAGGGGACAAACGCAGCTTGTTGAACGTCGACAAAAACATGACGTCTGCGGAGCTCCCTTGGTCGACAAGGACCCTGTGTACCTTACGGCCCGCTATGACGACTGAGATGACTACGGGGTCGTTGTCGTGGGGTACAACGTCTCGGAGATCCCTTCTCGTGAACACAAGGTCCGACTCTTATGGCTCACCCGAGATTCTCTCTTCAATTGAGTTGACCCCCCTCACGTATTTCTTCCGCTGGGAGGCGGTGGGTCCGCCACGAGAAAAACCTCCGGCGATGGTATGGACCTCGCCGAGCACGGGCATCTCGTGCGCCTATTCTTCTGTGGGCGCCGGCAGGGTGGGTGTCTCGGCGGGTTCTGCAACATAATCCTTCAGAAAACCGCTTCTCACAAGCTCGTCTAGCTGATACCCCAACGACAGGCAGTTGTCGATGTGGTGACCAAAAGCTTCGTGGAACTCACACCAAGAGTCCTTTCGTGGCCCCAATACCTTGTCAATCTTCGGCGGTCGCCTCAACCTCTCGGCTATATTAGGCACGACTATCAGGTCCTTCAACTCCACCGCGAAGTTGTACCTCGCCGGTCTAGCCCTCTCCCTGACAGGACGATCGCCTCCTACTGGGCCCCGGGGCCGGGGCTGGGGTTTTCTGGTCTCGTAGAGGCGTCTCCCCTCTGGTTTTTTTCTTCCCATCGTGGTCTCGTTGACCCTGACGGGCTGACTCCGCGTCTATACCCTTGGGCGTGAGGGCAAGACGCTGTATTTCGGCGAAAGTCCTTGGGCGATTGCGTATAATAGACTCGCAAAAGGGGTCGGGACTCACGCCCTTTCTGAAGGCATACACAATCATGGGCTCTTCCGAGGTACCGGTTTTCACCACTTGGGCCCCAAAGCAGTTGATGTATTCCTTCAAACTCTCCCCTTGGTATTGCTTCAAGTCAAATATGTCATAGGAAACTGGCGGCGGGGCCCTGTTCGCCAGGTATTGCTCTCTGAACAGTTGTGACAACTACTGGAAGGAGGTGATATGCGTTAGGAAGGCTAATAAACAAATCCATCGCCATCCCAGTTAAAGTGCTCATGAAGAACTTGCATCTTGCAGCGTCTAAACCTCCTACTAACACCATCTGCGTGTGGAATGCAGTGAGGTGCGCCTCAGGATCCTCCATTCCGGTGAAAATCGCCTTAGGCCCCGCGAACGTGTTGGGGATCGCTGCGTCGAAGATTTCCTGCGAGAAGGGAGTGGAAAACTCCCTCGGCGGGGTGAGATGTTCCATCTCATCTGGTTCGCGTTGCCCCGGGTTGTTCCTCAAACCCTGGCACAGCTCTTCATTCACACGACGAAGCTCTTCGTTCCTCGCATGCGAGGCTTTGAGATCCACCTGCATGCGCTCCTGTTCGAACTTCGATTCTGCCATGTCGTCTTGCAGCCCGCGCATTATCTCCATGACTCGCTGCATGGACATCTCCTCACTCGTAGCGCGTGCAGTACCTCGTCTCGTGATGGCCATTCGTCACTGTTTTCTCAAACCTCTTCCAACGTTATTGTAACTCGAAAAATCTCCTCAAACTTGTGATGGGACTGATGTTTTATATCTGCCCCACGGTTGGCGCCAAATGTTCCGTCCGGTTGACCTGGGACGTCTTCGTGCGCGACCTCAACCTTCAGCTAGGGACTCCTTCCCACTGGTTGCCTGTGAATTCCTGCAAAGAAGGACAAAAGGGCGCCCTAACGGCCGTTTGCACTCCAACGCTCAAGTCAGCAAGCAAGAAACACCAAAAACTATGCACCTCCGTATCGGAGCACCGCGAATGGCACTCTGAAGGTGGTAAAAAGGAAACTGTGTCTAGTGTATATTTCTCCTTCTAGCAAAAATCTCTCCCTAGTCCCTTGTGCGTAACCTCAAGGCTCGAGCAAGCAACTAGAGAGTTTCTGGGAAATTTGCCAAAAGTTCGAACCCCGTTCCCAACATTCAAAGTGCTATTTAAGCTCTTCACACATTCAAAGCGCCTTAAAGCGCATTTAATTATAACAACGCTCAGCGCATTTAAGACGTTCGAAACGTTCGGGAGCATTTATAGTACCTTAAACGCTAGAAACGGAAAACTGTATCAAATGACTTTAATTACCTGGTACCTGACTAGATGGTGTTTCTATTCTGACCTGGCTGTCGTACACGTGGAGGGCCTCACAGCGCCATGACCCCATCTGGGGACGTTTCTGCCCATCTGGGGACGTTTCTACGTGTGGGTCCTCCTGCTTGGGAGTGCTACGCGCAAGGGGTGACTTTTTTGGGTGCCAACTCATGCCCCCAATCATCTAGTCACTCACTTTGAGAGCGTATCTGCCTTGCTCTCGTACCCTGCGCCTGGCTACCCTGGGCGTGACCCTCCCCTTGAGTCGTATCTGTCCCAAAGGCGTCTCTGGGGCGGCAGGGGTACTTCACGAGTCAGGCTGCCCTACACTGGTGCTATTACTATGGCCTCGAAGCCACCTTTTCCTTCTCTTTATCACTATTCCCTGGTTATCAGGGGTCTGAGGCCTTCCCACGGCGTCGCCCCCTCCATGGTCTTTCCTACCCATGGGTGTCGGGGAGTGGCGTTGTGGTCACCTTGCTTTTGTGTCATTCCACCTTGGCGACACCCTGCTAGGCGACACCTTATCTTGCTATGCTTCCTCTTGGTGACGCTTCCTCTTGGCGACGCCTGCGCTTGGCGTCACCCCACCTGGGCGACGCCTTACGTTGACTTTGACCTCGACGCTTGTACCGTCCCGTATCCGGGGCGTTGACTAAGTCAAAGTCAAAGTCAACGGCTGGAGAGTCAAAGTCAACGAAAGGCGTCGCCTAGGTGGAGAGACGCCAAGAGGAAGCGTCGCCAAGGCAAGGCGTCGCCTAGGTAAAGGCATCGCCCAACCAGGGCGTCGCCAGATCAAACAGTGTTCCCCGATACCCATGGGTAGGAAAGACCATGGAGGGAGCGACGCCGTGGGAAGGCCTCAGGTCCCGATAACCCGGGGCAGTAGTAAAGAGAAGGAAAAGGTGGCTTCAAGGCCATAGTAATAGTACCAGTGCAGGGCAGCTTGACTCGTGAAGTGCTCCTGCCACCCCAGAGACGCCTGTGGGACAGATACGACTCAAGAGGAAGGTCACGCCCAGGGCAACCGGGTGCAGGGTACGAGAGGAAGGCAGATACGCTCTCAAAGTAAGTGACTAGATAATTGGGGGCATGAGTTGGCGCCCAAAAAGTCAGCCCTAGCGCAATAGCACTCCCAAGCAGGAGGACTCACGCGTAGAAACGTCCCCAGATGGGCAGAAACGCCCCCAGATGGGGTCACGGCGTCGTGAGTCCCTCCACATGTACAAACAGCCATGTCAGAATGGAAACACCCTTTAGTCAGGTGCCAGGTAATTAAAGTCATTCAATACAGTTTCCCTTTTTCGAGCATTCAGGTACTATAATGGCTCCCAAGCGTTTCAACGTCTTAAATGCGCTACGTTTTCTAAATTAAATACGCTGATTGAGTGCGTTACGTTTGTAATTAAAGGCGCTTTAAGGCGCTTTAAATGCTTGGGTAGTTTAAATAGCGCAGAGAATGTTGGAAAGAGGGTTCGAACTTTCTGCAAATTTACCAGAGCTCTCTAGTTGCTTGCTCGTGCTTCATTAGTTACGAACAAGGGACTGGGGAATATTTTTGCCTGAGAGAGAGAACACAGATACACAGTACACAGTTATTTCTTACCACCTTCAGAGTGCCATACGCGGTGCTCAGAGACGGAGGTGAACAATTTTGGTGTTTCTTGCTGGCTGACTTGAGCGTCGGAGTGCAAACGGCCGCTAGGGCGCCTCTTTGTCCTCTTTTTTGCAGGAATCCACGGGCAATCAGTGGGAAGGAGTCCCTAGTTGACGGTTGAGGTCGCGCACGAAGACGTCCCGGTCAACCGGACGGAACAACGCTGACTTTGACCTTGACGCTGACTTTGACCTTGACTTCGTCAACGCCCGGGTATGGGACGGTACAATGTTCAAAGATGCCATAAATCTAGTGTAGAGTAGAATTTATTTACTTGTCAAAAGTAGAATAGGAATTTTACTTGTAATATTTTTTCTAATTGTAATTAGGTTGAATTTAGGCATCTAAAAACCAACCTAGGTTAAATTAGGGTTTCTAGAAACACCTAATTTAACCATGGTCGGTCATTTAGACCTATTTGGAGCACATGGATCACACCTAGTCACACTTCCCATGTGAGCACCAAAAAGGCTCCAAAATTCAAACCATTTGCATTCAAAATTCCCACCATTTTCCTTGTTCAAATCCAGCCCTCTAATCCTATATAAGGAGGTGCTTGGTTCATGTATTTTCAAGATTAATGAATGAGTAAAATTGCTTCCAAAATATTGAGCCAATTCTCACTCTTGTCTTGCCTCTTTAGGATAGACACTTTAGTCTCCAACTCTCCACCTAGGTCAAGTGATTAGGCCTCACCTATCGCTCTCCATACTTAGCATGCACCTCCAAGGAAACCCCAAGTTTCATGTGAGCCTCCTTGCACGCCTTCTCCATTGAAGCTTCAAGCCAATCCTCTCCAAAATTCAATCAAAGAATTCAGCCATGAAGGCACAAATCCATCATTTGGTATCATGAGCCATGGTTCTTCAAGAGCTAAGTGTGCCTTCTCTTCATTTTAATTTTTCTGTTGTTCTTAATTTCCGTGTTCATCATCAATTCCTTATGTTCTTGTCGATTGACTCACTTCGCCGGTTGACTTGAATGGCAGCCTTCGACCCTCCTATCTCCGCCTGAGAATCGTACTTCCTTGATCAAAGAATCTCTCACCTGCAAAGACAAAGGGCGCCTTGATGGCCGTTTGCACTCTGAGGCTCAAGTCAGTATAAGGGCAAAGAAACAAAAAGTGTATTAAGTAGTTTCAGTCTTAGAAACTGTGTACCTTGTTAGGGTTCTTAACACGCTTTATATAGGTTGAAACTAGGGTTTACCTTTGTTTCCTTACCCGTGTCTAGGGTTCCTTGGAGAATGTCCCTGCGTCGCTATTACATAATATCAGCGTAATCTGGCACATGGAACTTCCCTTAACTAGAGTGCAACGACTAACAGAGTGGCCGCCTGGGTACCAACTTGTGCACCTAATCTCTGGCGCCATCTGTTCTGCGGGTGCCCTAAGTATTCACGTGCCATGCATGTAGCTTCCCCTGGAAACCCTAACCCTAATGGGCCTTAGCGCCTCCAAGGATTATTTACTCGTGCCGCGCCTGAATGCACTATTCACACCACGTGCATGGATCCCTCGTGACTTAGGCTTTTCCCTTATCTGACATTTTCAACTCGTAACGCTGTAATTTTGGGACCCACCATATGTGGCCCAATATAAATGTTTAGGCCATCGATGTCCGATCTCTCCCTCTGTTGGCGAGGTCCAATCTCTCCTTCTGACGTCGAGGTCTCTGGTACCGATGTCCGAAGACTGACCAATCCCCTGATAGGTGCATCTGGGGCTCACCTTACGTGGCCCACTTCCACTATCAGGCACCGGTGTGCGATGTCTGAGGTGGGGTTGATGACCGAGGACTGGTCGAGACACAAGCCCCCCAGTCTCGAGCTGTAACTTGTTTCAGGGAAGAGACTAGGTGATCGCCCTGCCTTGGGTGACGAAACATGAACAGTACATCGAAGTGACGTCTCACCAGAATTTCTAGATCAACATACACGTGGCAAGATCAATGACTATCTCTTGTTGCCGCTTGCGCTCCTTCGTATATTGTTCAAACCCTTAAACCCTTACGCTCTCCTCACTGCTTCATTACTTTCACTTAGCAAAACATTTCTCAAGCATTTTTTCAAAACGCTCTCTCTTCTTCTTCCCAAAACTCAGAACTTCGAACCTAAATCTTTCAAAGGTATGATCTTTACTCATTGATTGCCCTTGTTTTATGATTACGCTGCTCATAACATGTTATAACTGTTCTGGGATTGTTTATGTTTCTGCAATTTAGGGTTTTTGCAATTTACGTTTCCTGTGCTTTGAGTTTCTGTTCTTCTGGTTTTGTCGAGTCACGCCATCTTCTTCCCCTAAAGTTTCATTTTTTTCTTCTCTTGTTTAGCTTTCTTATTTAAGATGACTCAACGGAAACCCTCTCCGACTTCCACTTCAAATTCTAACTCAACTTCATCTCCAACCCCTGCTCCACCCTCGACACCGAACCCACCTCCTTCTGCCTCTAATTATAAGTCCCTATATCATTGGGCACCTGACGCCCTTTTAAAGGAGACCTCCAACTTTACTTCCTTTGCAAGTATAGCTACTTATAGGAAGAAACATACCTGCCATAAATCGCGTGTCTTTGGCAAAGATCACAACAAATTCGTGAGGATGGTGCCCTGTAGGGTTTAGGGTTTAGGGTAAACCGGTGTGTTCTAATGAGTCTTCAGACCCGGAGGGTCCCTTCTGTTTCATCTACTCCACGGTTTTTCGAAGACTCAGACTACGATTACCCTTCACCCCATTCGAGCGAGCCCTTCTTACTTAGGTGAATGTCGCCCCCGCTCAACTGCACCCTAACAGTTGGGCGTTCGTGAAGGCTTTCGCGATCCTTTGCTACTACCTTGGCCATACGCCATCAGTGGACGTGTTTCTCTTGTTTTTCGAGGCAAAGAGCCTGGACCAGAAGTTGTGGGTCAGTTTCAATGGGGTTGCGGGGAGAGTGTTCTTGATTTTATTCAAGCAATCCTACAAAGGTTTCAAAAAGTACTTCTTCAAGGTCTCCCCTCTATTGGGCGGAGGAGTCCAATCTTCATAAGCCTAGGTGCCTTGAGGACCTTCCTCCTCAAGAGCGAGAAGTGTGCCAACTTTTAACGTGGAGAAAAAAGAAGAAGTTGGCTGATCTGCTCGCCAAGCGCAGGGCTACTGCTGCCGGTGTGAGCACTTCAACCCCTACAAATCTTCCTCCTCCTGCCACCTTTGCCCCAAACACATCTGAACCAGCCCCTGATGGCAATAGGCTAAAAGGGGTGGTGGTGGCCATGTCTTCAGAAGGCAAAGGTTGGGCGACGTCGCGGCGTTAGCACACTCTGCTTCCGATGGCCATGCGCCATCCTTCCGCGACAACTCTCCAAGTGCTTATTCCCCTCGCGACCTTGTTGTGCATGAAGGCGGGGGGATAGCACTCCTAAAGATCGTGAGGCACCTCCCGCTGCTGAGCTTCCCGCCATCCTCCAACAAGCCCTTAGACGCTTTCAAGATAAAGAGGTGGTGGAGAGCCTCGAAGGGAACTTCTTTCAAGACCGCGTGGCCCAAAGCCTTGGGGACTTCCTTATCGCATCCAGCCTCGCTCTGAGTAAGGCGCAAGTCACGCAAGACTCGTAGGCTGAGATAGCAAAGCTGAGGGAAGAGTTAACTCTCCAAGCCAAGGCCTTCTCCAAGCGTGAAACGACCATTTATCAGGAGCTGGCGAGCCTCGGCCAATTCGAGAAAGAGGTCAAGAGGCTTCTTTTTTAGAAGTCTCAAGAGGCCCTTCAACTTGAGGCAAAGATCTTACCTCTCCGCAATGAGGTCGTCGACCTGAAGGAGAAGGCCAAGGATATGCATGCAAAAATGGCCAAGCTGGAGGAGAGGGCCACTCAGCGTGAGGTTCAATTGGGCCAAGTGGAGGGGGAGCTTGCTGAGAAGGTCAAGCTCTTCAAGAAGACGGAAGAGGAACCCAACAACGCCGCCACTGATGCTTATGGCGAGGGATTCCAAGATGGCAAGGCTTAGTTTTCCTGCGTGCATCCTGAGGTGGATCTTTCCCCTTTCACAGAGTCGAAATGGGTCGTTGATGGGCATCTTGTGCCTAGAGAGTAGCCATCTTTGTAATTTTAATCTTCTTGATGAGTCGTACCTTGTATATATATATATATGAACATCCGTCATTTCTTTGATCTCTTTGTCTTGATCATTTAGCTGCTTTTACTTGCATTAACTTCGAATAACAGCGTCTTCGACATAGGTTCGCCTCTTAGGTAGCACGCTTAACTTCATCTACCTTAACCTCTTTCAGCCTTTCAAGGTTCTGTTGACATGCACGCAAACCCTTGACGGGCTTAATCTTTGTTGTACGAGGATAAGGAAAACTTCTCTTGTTGTTTTGGATCTTCGTCTTGTAAGGTAAGGGAGAGGTCACCTTGTTGATCTCGCCTCTACCCTCTTTAGGTTGTCGGGCGTGCTTTGTTAGTAACACAAGTGAACCGTACCGTTCTCGACCTTGCTTCGTGAGGGCAAGAGCGAATTCATCTGTTCAACCATACTGTTCGACCTTGGCGTTCCCACGCAAGGGGAGGCTCACTGAGGAACCATACTATTCCCAGTCTTGATGTTTCTAACCCAAGTGAACGGTTCTTAACTAACCTTGTCCTCACCCATGGGCCAGGGAGGATGTACCTGTTGAACCATGTTGTTCGACCTTGGTGTTCCCACGTAAGAGGGAGGCTCACTGAGGAACCATACTATTCCCAACCTTGGTGTTTCTAATCCAAGTGAACGGTTCTTACTGACCTCATCCTTGTTGTACGAAGTTAAGGGACAAGTCCTTAATAACAGACCGCTACCTTGCTATAAAAAGTCAAGGGACAGGTCTAAATAACTGACCGCAACCTTGCTTTAAAAAGTCAAGGGACAGGTCTTTAACGGTTGAACCATACTATTCTCAGCCTTGGTGAACTCACGCAAGAGCAAGGCTCACTGAGGAATCATACTACCTCCGATCTTGGTGTATCACTTCAAGGGAGAGGTTCATTAACTGCACTGCACAACATATTTCTTAACTGAATAACTGAAATTTTATTGGGTGACCTCGTTAAAAAACCCTTATAAGGGAAAAAAAAGTATCCCCTTAAACTGTGTACAATGCAAAACATTTTAACTGAAATAAAACATAAGGTTGGTCACGTTCCAAGTACGAGGGATCGCACCACCTTCTAATGTCTCGAGCTTGTATGCTTCATTCCCAAGGGCCTCTATCACTCTGAAAGGACCAGTCCACTTTGGGGACAACTTGTTTTCTAGCTGGTACATATGGGCCTTTCGCATCACCAGGTCGGCGACCTGAAACTGTTGAGGTCTCAGCTTGGAGTTGTACTTGTACTCCACCCTCCTCTTCAGGGCTTCAGCCATAATCCTTGCTTCCTCTCTTACTTCGTCCGGTAGGTCCAGGTTCACCTTTGTCTCTTAATTGGACTCTTCGACCACAAAGTTCTGAAAACGTGGCGAGTTCTCCTGGATTTCTATTGGAATCATTGCGTCTGAACCGTACACCAAGTTGAAGGGTGTTTCTGTGGTTGTGGACTGGAGAGTAGTGTGGTAAGCCCACACAATTCTAGGAACTTCTTCTGCCCAGGTCCCTTTGGCTTTGTCTAGCCTTCTCTTCAGACCTCTGAGCAGAACTCGGTTGGCAGACTCGACCTACCCGTTCGTCTGGGGCTGTTCAACCGATGCAAACACCTGCTTTATTCCCAGCTCTGTACATAAATTGCCCAATTGTTGGCTTGCAAACTGGGTACCATTGTCAGACACCAACCTCTTTGGGATTCCAAAGCGGCACACTATGTTTTTCCACACAAAGTGGTGGATCTTGTGGGTTGTGATCTGTGCTACTCGCTCAGCCTCTATCCACTTTGTGAAGTATTCTATGGCAACCACAAGGTACTTCATCTGCCGCACTACTAAAGGAAAAGGTCCCAGAATTTCGATCCCTCAAGTATGAAATGGCCATGGGCTATAGATCAACCTCAGCTCTTCTGGAGGCGCTTTGTGCCAGTCAGTGTGTTGTTGGCACTGCTTGCACCGCTGTGCATACCCGTGCAGTCTTCCCTCATGGTTGGCCAGTAATATCCTGCACGAATGGCCTTCGACGAGAGAGATCGGCCGTCGATGTGGCTACCGCATATCCCCTCATGCACTTCTGCCATAATGCACGTGCACTGCTCACCACTTACGCACACCAGGATAGGGCCATGCTTGAATAACTTCCATCGATCGAGGTGTACTTGCTCGAATTTTTCTTTATTTTTCTAGCCTCTGTAGGCTCTAGCGGGAGTATCCCATCAGCCAAATAACGTTGGTAGGGTGTGATCCAAGTTTCTCCTATTTCGACTTGGTAAATCTGTAACGATCTTTCCCTAGCAACTGGGTACACGCTTATTCTGGGCGTTTTTAACGTCTCCTGCGTTAACGACCGATGACTCCTCCACACCCTTTCTGATGTGTTGATATACTAGACTTCTGCCATGTTGTCTGCGGTAGTTCGAGGTGTCCTTAGGGTCTCTTGAATAACTGTCCTCTGTGTGCCCCCTTGCCCGAACTGGCGAGCTTTGCAAGCAAGTCTGCACGAGCATTTTGTTCTCTGGGTATGTGGACTAACTCAAACACCTCAAACGTCTCCCTCAGAACCTGGACGTACTCTAGCTATGCGACCATCTGAGGGTCTTTAGCTTGGTATTCCCCCGTGACCTGACCTGTGACCAACAAGGAGTCACTTTTCGCCAGCAGACCTTTCGCACCCATCTCTTTTACTAGCAACATTCCAGCGATTAGGGCCTCATACTCTACCTGGTTGTTACTGGCTTTGAAAGCGAACCGCAGAGCCTGCTCAATTAGCAACCCATCTGGTCCTTCCAAGATGACACCAGCCACACTACCCTGTTGGTTGGAGGAACCATCTACAGATAGCACCCATTTGAAACATGCTTCTTCTTGGTGTGTGGCTGCCGAGGAGAGCTCTACTATGAAGTCAGCGTAAACCTAGCCTTTAATGGGGCCTCTAGGCTCATACAACACATTGAACTCTGATAGGTCTACCGCCCATCGCACCATCCTGCCTGTCACATTTGACTTTTGTAAGACCTTGTGAATTGGAAGGTCTGTCATCACTATTATGGCAAAGCTCTGGAAGTAGTGGCGAAGTCTTCGCGGTGAGAACACTACTGTCAGAGCCGCTTTCTCTAAGGCCTGGTATCTCACCTCTGGCCTTTACAACACTTTGCTAACAAAGTAGATCGACTTCTGCACCAGGTCCTGCTCTTGTAGTACATTCGTACTAATCACCTTCTTTGTAACTGTGAAGTATAGGCATAAGGGAGTACCTAGTTCTGGCTTGCACAACACCGGTGGACTGGCCAGGTACTCCTTCAATTTTAAGAACACCTCTTCGCACTCTCTGGTCTATATGAACCTGTTGTTTCTCTTCAAGCACTGGAAGTAAGGATGCCCCTTATCTGCTTCTGTTGATATGAATATGGACAGAGCAGCCATGCACCTTGTCAATTGTTGTACCTCCTTAACTGAGATCGGGCTCTTCATTGCTATTATCGCAGCGCACTTCTTAGGATTTGCCTCTATCCCACGTTTAATAAGTAGGAAACCCAAGAACTTGCCTGCCTCTATTCCGAACACACACTTCTTCGGGTTCAGCTTCAACATGTACTTAGCTATTGTGGAGAATAACTCCTCCAGGTCTACTACGTGTTGCATCACCTTATAACAGTAACAAGACAACTCTGTCTAGAACGTCGTCTTGCACTCGTCCTTGGGGTGCATCATGATCTGGTTGTAACCAGAAAAGGCATCCAGGAAGCTAAGCAGTCTGCAGCCGGACGCACTGTATACCAAAGCATCAATACTGGGTAGCGGGTAGGAGTCCTTCGGACAAGCCTTGTTGAGGTTTGTGAAGTCAATGCACATCCTCCATTTCTCGCTGGCCTTCTTCACTAGCCCCACATTGGCCAGCCATTCAGGGTACTGAATCTCCCTGATGTGGCCAGCCTTCAATAGTTTCTCTGTCTCTTCGCGGATAACTTGACGCCTCTCCTCGTTGAACTTTCGTTTTCTCTGGCGAACAGGTCGGACCTGGGGGTCCACGGTGAGATGATGACACAGGAAGTCGGGGTTTATGCCAGGCATGTCAGAGGCAAACCAGGCAAAAGCATCAAAATGTCGCGCTATGACCTCGATAATCTGATCCTGCGTCTCTTGGCCCAAAGATTTGTCAAGCTTGAACATCTTCCCACCGATCTCTCGTTCTAGCACGTCTTCGGCGGGTTCGGGCTGTCTCTCCCGTGCGATCTTTGTGAGGGTGACACTTCTTCCCTTGGAGGTTAGGTGGTAACAGCAAACACTCCTCTCTTCGTCTTGAGGCTATTCTCGTAACATTTCTTAGCCTCTTTTTTATCAGACTTGATGGTGATCACCGTACCCTCGAGGGAAGGTAACTTCATCTTCATATGCCTCGTATAGGCAATCACTCCAATCCTGTTCCAAGCAGGTCTACCTAACAGTATATTGTAGGCTGATGGGGCGTTAACAACGAGATACCTGATGTTGGCAGTGCGTGAAGTGGTGCATCTGTGAAGGTTGTCCTCAGCTCTATATGCCCACGTACCTCCACCTGGTCTCCAACGAAACCGTACAAGCAACCAGTATAAGGTCTCAACTGATCTGGAGACAACTGCACTGGAGACAACTGCAACTTGTTGAAGGTTGACCAGAACATCACATCGGCTGAACTTCCTTGGTCTACGAGGACGCGATGCACTCTTCTCCCTACTGTAACTACCGAAATTACTACCGGGTCATTCTCATGTGGTATGACATCCTAGTGATCGGCCTTGGTGAAGACGAGGTCGACATCGGGAGTTTGATTTGTCTTTTGTACCTCCACTGCCATTACCTCTAGTGCGTACTTCTTCTGCTGGGAGGTGGTGCATCCCCCTCATGAAAACCCTCAAGAGATGGTGTTGATTTCACCATGAATGGGCACCTCGTGCCCCTGATCTGCCCCTGTGGCTACCAACGCCTGATTGTTCTGCGACTCCTGAAGGTAGTCCTTCAAGAAGCTTCTTTTCACGAGCTCGTCCAGTTGGTGTGCTATGGCTAAGCAATTGTGTAGGTGGTGGCCATATGCTTGGTGGAATTCACACCAAGTGTTTTTGTTGGGCCCCATCTTCCTGTCGGTCTTTGAGGGTACCTTCAGTGATGGAAGAGGCCCAAGCCCATGAAAGAAGAAGCCCAAGCCCAAGTCGAAATACAAGTTCAAGCTTCAACTCAAGCCCAACAAATAGAAGATCTGGGGCAACTAAGCATCATTGGATGTCTCTTTTTGTAAATTACTTTTGAGTAGTTTTTAGTAGAACATAAAGGGAGGTGTAGATATAGATATAAGAGGTTCAAATGTATAAAGATAAGTCACACCTTCCATGTGACATAGAAAGAAGGTGTAGGTTTAAATTTAGGAGGTGCCAAAGAAAGAAACCAAGTCACACTTTCTTTATGACTAGGAATTGGTGCCAAATTCAAATGCTTCTCATTTGAATTTCCCTCCACTTTCATTTGAATTTTCAGCCCTCTAAATACTATAAATAAGAGGGCTTGGCTCATGTAATTTGAAGATTAATCATATGAGTGAATTCCCACTCTTGTCTCCTACTCTCCCTAGGATAGACAATTGATCTTCAAACTTTCATTCTACCAAAGTGAGATGGTCTCACCACTCAGACTTCATACCTAACCTTTACCTCCAAGGAAACCATCATCTCCTAAGAGAGCCTTGTCCGTGCACATCCATTGAGCTTCCTCAAACTTCACCAACAATTCTCCAAAGTTTTAATGCACTCTTTCATCATTTGGTATCAGAGTTATGGTCTTCAAGAGATAAGTGCCTTATCTTGATTTTAATTTTTTGTTCTTATTAATTCCTTGTTTTTCATCACTTCCATATCGACTTGCTATTTTTTAATTTTCGTTTTGAATTGGTGTGCTGTTTGGAAATTCCAATCGTTGCATCTTGTTCTATTGATCTTGAGCAATCCTTGTTCGATTTTGTGTAGGATTCTGTACCAACCAGGTCATCGGGTGTGATGACGTGGACAAGAGAAAGGTAGGTGGTCAAGAAGTCAACGTAGTCGCCGTATTTAGAAGCGGTGTTCTGCAGTATAAATAATCGGTTATCGCCGAGATGTGTCACCGCCAAGATGGATCATCGCCCATCGCCCAAGAGAAGCATCGCGCAGAAGTAAGACGTCGTCGAGTAAGACGTCGCCGAGTGTAGACATCGCCCCAAAGTAAGACATCGCTCTAAAGTTTGGTGGCGGCACTGTGGGACCCTCCGCACAGAATAAATGATCGAGTCAAAGGGGCACGTGAGAATGTCCACGTGCTCATTAAAGATCTCCAAGGAAGGCTGCACACATGACACGTGATTAATTAGGGCACCCAAATAGTATGATGGCGCGAGAAATACAGGGCCTAAGTTAGAGCCCAAGTGGCCGCAAGGTTATTCATTGCACTCCAGATAGATAAGGGAAGTCCATGGGCCAGATACGCTAAGATCCTAAGGATAGCGGCGCAAGGACCTTCTCAAAGGTAAACCCTAGTTTTCACCTATATAAAGGGCACGAAGGACCCTAGTAAGGTACACTTTCATAGTTATACAGAGCACTAAACCCTAGTTGTTCTTGACGGCACACCCAGCTATGAGCACAAGGCAATTAGGGAATACAATTTAGCCACACAGTTTCAGTCATTGAGATTATTGCACAGTTTCTCGCTAGCTGACTTGATCGTCGGAGTGCAAACGGCCGCGAGGCCGCCCCTTTGTTCTTATTTTTCAGGAACTCATAGACGAAGCAGAACGAAGGTGCCCTAGCTTGTTAGAACAAGCCACGCATAAAGACGACCCAGGTCAACCGGCCGGAACATTTGGCGCCCACCGTGGGGCTCGATATAAAACATCAGTCCCACCACACAAATTTTTCAGTTTCAGTTGCAGTTTCCAACCTAGTTCCAGCCCTCAAATCGCAGATAGTCAAGGGGGGCTTCCAGAAACCACGAACATGAGACCCACATGCACTAGGAGCGAAGAGATGACCATACAACAAATCGTCGGTGATTGGGCACAAGAGGTGAGTCGTGATCTCAACTCAGATGTTGGTCAGCCTAGAAAAGGTAACAAAGATAAAAAAGATATTTTATCTATTGTGATATTATTCTAGAGATAAAAGATAAATAAATATTTTATTTGTTGTGATATTATTATAGATAAAAGATAAAGGAATATTTTATCTGTTGCGATATTATTCCAAAGATAAAAGATAATCTAGAGATAAAAGATAAAGAAATATTTATTCCAAAGATAAAAGATAATCTAGAGATAAAAGATGAAGAAATATATTATTTTAGAGATAAAAGATAAAGAAATATATTATTCTGGAGATAAAAGATAAAGAGATATTTTATCTGTTGAGGTATTATGCTGGAGATAAAAGATAAAAAGATATTTTATCTATTGTGATATTATTGTGAAAATATTGTGATATTATTCTGGGGATAAAAGATAAAGAGAAATTTTATCTGTTGTAATATTATATCTGTTGCTATATTAAATTTTATCTGTTGTAATATTATATCTGTTGCGATATTAAATTTTATTTGTTGTGATATTATATATGTTGCATTAAAGATAAAGAAATATTTTATTTGTGGTGATATTATTCTGTAGATAGAAGATGAAAAAGATATTTTACCTGCTATCATGTTATTCTGAAGATGAAAGATATAATTATTATTGTTTGAATAGGCTATCATATTATCATGGAAATAACGGATATTTAAGAATCTGTTATCATGTTACTCTGAAGATGAGGTGAACGATTAATTATCATTTAAATTTGTTGTGATATTATTATCATGATCATGATCTCTCAAGGTAGAGAAGTTATTCTTGTTGTTGGTCATAGAGCATGGTAGTGAAAAAGTACATGTCTAGGAAAGTTCTGGCGAGGAAAGACTTGGTATTTAAGCATGTCCGTTGGTGACCCACCTCTCCTTCCTGGGAACATACCTGGTGTACTAGTTCACGATCTACAACATGCAAAAAAGATTAACTTTGACAAATTTTGTAAAACTCGTGTGTCGAGAATGACAAATTATTATGTCCTACCGTAGATCGACGGCAAAGGGCAGTACAACATCAAACTTTTACACCATGCAGGGTCATAGAAGTGTTGGACGACGAAGCCTGTCGGTGAAAAGTCAAGCCATCAGGACAACTCCTCTAACAGGTACATTGCGACTCATGTGCACTGACCCTTGGCTCAGAGACAATTTGGACATGGGCACACCTGATCGCAGCTCGCCACCGTTGTGGTTCGAGCCTTTGAACAGGTCCATAGCGACTCTCAAGTCGCCGCTCACCACCGTTTTGGTTTGCCCCTTTGTCTTTGCAGATGAGAGGTTTCTTGATCAAGGAAATACGATTCTCAGACAGAGATAGAAGGGCTAAAGTCTACCGTTGGAGTCAACCAGCGAGAAGAGGCCTCGGCCAGTCGAGGAGTGGCTTGAGAAGGAGATCAACGACAAGACATTTAAGTTGGGGAAAACTTTAGACGGCGAAACACAAGACCAGATCGCCAAGGTAATAATTAGAAGTAGTTTCAGTTAAAGCAGTTTTACAAGGGGGCACTCTTTAAGAAGTAGTTTCAGTTAAAGCAATTTTTCAAGGGGGCATTCTTTAAGAAGTAGTTTCAGTTAAAGCAGTTTTTCAAGGGGGCACTCTTTAAGAAGTAGTTTCAGTTAAAACAGTTTTGTCAAAGTTTCACAGTTGTTAAGTTTGCATGCTCATCGTTTTTAAGCACTTGGAAAGAAACTTTATCGTCTTTGTTTAATTTAAGGCAAATTCAGACCGCATGCATTCAGTACAAGGTTTTAAAGCATAATGTTTTAAGTCCTCATCGCCATATGGCGATCGGAGGCACAAGTGTGAAGTTTTTTAGTCCTCCTCGCCGTGAGCGAGCGCAGGCGATAAGAGTTTGGAAAGACCTTCCTCGCCGTAAGCGAGTATATGCGAGAACAGAATAAAAAGTCCTACTCGCCTAGAGCGAGTATAGGCGAGAACAGAATAAAAAGTCCTACTCACCTAGAGCGAGTATAGGCGAGAACAGATTAAGAAGTCCTACTCGCCAAGAACGAGTATAGGCGAGAGTTCAAAGCAAGATGACAAGTATGTCCAGTATGAGTTAAAATCTGGGCGCCTAGTCCTTGAGCAGGGGTTAAGGGATTCCTTCGGGACGCCCCCTCCTCAAATATGAATAGCTAGCCCCGGTACCAGATAACAGTTAAAACCCGGGCGCGTAGTCCTTGAGCAGGGGTTAAGGGATTCCTTCGGGACGCCCCCTCCTCACGTATGAATAGCTAGCCCCGGTACCAGATAACAATTGAAACCCAGGCGCGTAGTCCTTGAGCAGGGGTTAAGGGATTCCTTAGGGACGCCCCCTCCTCAAGTATGAATAGCTAGCCCCGGTACCAGATGAGATTAAAAGTCCTCAGTGCATCCAGGTAGACCCCTGGGCAGGTTGAGGCACCAGAGAAAGTCCTCCTCACCCTCGAGTGAGTTCAGGCAAGATGAGATTAAAAGTCCTCAGTGCATCCAGGGAAAAGGTAGCCCCTGGGCAAGTTGAGGCACCAGAGAAAGTCCTCCTCACCCTCGAGTGAGTTCAGGCAAGATGAGATTAAAAGTCCTCAGTGCATCCAGGGAAAAGGTAGCCCCTGGGCAAGTTTAGGCACCAGAGAAAATCCTCCTCGCCCTCGAGCGAAGCTGAGGTCAGTTATCAGTTAAATCCTCCTCGCCCTAGAGCGAAGCTGAGGTCAGATATCAGATAAATCCTCCTCGCCCTCGAGCGAAGCTGAGGTCAGTTAAATAGTTATGAGATAAATTCTCCTCGCCTAGAACAGGTGTAGGCGAGAACAGAACACACATATCGCTTAGCAGATCAGGCAAGCAAGGTTTCAGATACTAAAAATGACTCCCGCCTACTGCTCAGTAAGTAATTTCGTGTCAAATGTTATTGCTATAGACTAACCGTTTGTTCAAGATAAGTTGATTTCCAGGAAATTAAGCATCCGTTTATGCTAAGTTAATTGGGTTGAGTAAAAACCAACCAAGTTATCAGGTGATCGCACAACAGATAAGTTATCAGGGTGGAAGAAGTCACAGGGTGGCTGAGGTAGGTTCGTAAAAGACACCTCACTACTCAGATCAAGTTGTTTTAGATTAAAGGCTTAGGGAAGGCAGAGGGGGGTCCGTTAAAGGCAGCTCTCCTCCCAGAATGAGCAGAATTGATAGCTCAAGGTATGAGGCCGCTCCCCAGAGGACATCTTAGCAGATAAAAAGGAAAATAGCATCCAAAGAAGCCCACGGCTTCGTGATTGAAGCTCGAAAGAAGAAGTACACGGCGAGAACTAAGTTAGCAGAGTTTGAGGCGATGACATAGAAGTGCACATGTCACTTGGCAGATCAAGCGAGCTAGATTTCAGATACTAAGACTGACCCACGCCTACTGCCCAGTAAGTGATTTTGCGTTAAATGTTATTGTTATAAACTAATAGTTTGTCTAGTTAAGTTGATTTTTACAGAGCTAAGCACCAGTTGGCGCTAAGTCGATTTCTTTAAAGCAAGAGTTAGTCAGTTATATCAGATGATTACACAGCAGATAAAAGAAAAACCATGCGCACATTTATATGTATTGAAGAAGAAAATGAAACTGTGAACTTCTTAGTCTTTTTGCTGAAAACAAGTTATCAGCTCAAGACTGGGGGGCTTGTGTACCGACCAGGTCATCGGGTGTGATGACGTGGACAAGAGAAAGGTAGGTGGTCAAGAAGTCAACGTAGTCATCGTATGTAGAAGCAGCGTTCTGCAGTATAAATAATCGGTTATCGCCGAGATGTGTCACCGCCAAGATGGATCATCGCCCATCGCCCAAGAGAAGCATCGCGCAGAAGTAAGACGTCGCCGAGTAAGACGTCGCCAAGTGTAGACATCGCCCCAAAGTAAGACATCGCCCTAAAGTTGGGTGGCGGCACTGTGGGACCCTCCGCACAGAATAAATGATCGAGTCAAAGGGGCACGTGAGAATGTCCACGTGCTCATTAAAGATCTCCAAGGAAGGTTGCACGCATGACACGTGATTAATTAGGGCACCCAAATAGTATGATGGCGCGAGAAATACAGGGCCTAAGTTAGAGCCCAAGTGGCCGCAAGGTTATTCATTGCACTCTAGATAGATAAGGGAAGTCCATGGGCCAGATACGCTAAGATCCTAAGGATAGCGGCGCAAGGACCTTCTCAAAGGTAAACCCTAGTTTTCACTTATATAAAGGGCACGAAGGACCCTAGTAAGGTACACTTTCATAGTTATACAGAGCACTAAACCCTATTTGTTCTTAACGGCACACCCAGCTGTGAGCACAAGGCAATTAGGGCAACACAGTTTCAGTCATTGAGATTATTGCACAGTTTCCAGTTACTTTGGTGTTTCTCGCTAGCTGACTTAATCGTCGGAGTGCAAACGGCCGCGAGGGCACCCCTTTGTTCTTCTTTTTCGGGAACTCACAGACGAAGCTGAACAAAGGTGCCCTAGCTCGTTAGAACAAGCCATGCATAAAGACGACCCAGGTCAACCGGCCGGAACAGATTCCAAATAGTTTTATGTTGTTGTTCTGTTTTTGCTTTATTTTAGTCTTTGTTACAATTTTAATTAGTTCATATGGTTTGTGTTTGAGTCATTTTGATTTTTGAATCCAATTGTGTTTTGTTAAGTCATGTTTCTCCTAAATTGTCATCAATTTCATGTAGTGTTGTTTTTCATAATTTTGGTTGCTTGATTTTAAATTTGTGGTGAGTCCATTGTCACTTAGTAGGTGCTGTTTTGAAGACTAAATTTGACTAAACTTAAGAGGTTGAACAAGAGTGTTGCAGCAAATGAGTTTACAAAAATACACAAAGAGTGGGTGCCAATAGCAAGAGTCACAACAAGGAGTGACAAAAAGAAAAGAAGAATTGCATAGAATAGAAACTTCTAAATTTTTGTCTATTCAATTTTTCTTTGTATTTTCTTTGAGTTGTAACCTGCAAAACCTTGATTAATTAGTGGACTAATTGTGTATTAGACGGTGAGAGTGTCTTCAAAGGTTCAAAGTGCCAAGAAGCCTCACCATAGGAAACGTCTAGTTTACAAGCTTTCTAGATAGAAATTTTTTCTATTAAGTGTTTAATTACTTTGCATTGCGTAATAGAAGGTGAGTGTGTCTTCAATGGTTCTGAGTGCCTAGAAGCCTCACCTTAGGATACGTCTAGTTTAAAGCTTTCTAGATAGAAATTCTTTTCAAATTGTATTGCTTAATTGCTTTGCATTGTTTTTCTTAAAATTGTTTTCATTCTTGATTGTGCTCTGTACCGACCAGGTCATCGGGTGTGATGACGTGTCTTGCACGTGCCTAGGTGGGGATGTGCTCAGTGGAACACGTAGGCAAGAAAAGATGGATGGTTTAGAGGTGAGCGTGGTCGCCGGTTCATGGAATTGGCGTTCTGCGATAAACATGCCCGGTTGTCGCCGGGTTAGCTCGTCATCAACGTATTTGGCGATTGGCGATCGTGTAGCTCGACGTCGCCGAAGGAAGCACGTCGCCAGATCTTCCGACAAGCTCATATTGAAGCTGGTGAAGGCCCAGAGGTGTAAGTTCAAGTGTACAACTCCAGTGAGGCGATTGTTGCGCCAGCATGGGGCGTGAAGGGTGTTTAGGTTGAGGGGACAGCTCGCCTATCAGTGACGGGATTCCCATAGTGGACATTCGTTGATGGCAAGGTTTCCTCAGCCAGAACACGCATGGCGCAACGGTAAGGAGGGTGCTATTAGAGACGCGATATCACAGAGATGGTGCACTTTGCTGCACTCGATACTCGCCTTGTCGGGTGGTGCTCTAGAGCATGTCGCGTGTTAGTTTACTCCTTGAGATGAGGACTTAGCCGCGCGACTGGCTACTATGCAAAAGTGGCGTTCAAGTTGCCCTAGCCCAGATGACGACATGTATAGGGTTTGATGCTCTTAGTCACTCCAACCCAGGTGATGACACGTGTAGGGCTGGGAGAAATAAAGAAGTGACACTCGAGTTATCCTAGCTCAGATGATGACACGTGTAGGGCTGGGTGCTACCTGCCATCCCAGCCCAGATGGCGACACGTGCAGGGCTGGATGCGGGCCACGTGTCCAAAAGCATAACGGCTTGGAGAGAGAAAATACCTAGCTATAAAGGTAACCTTAACAGCATTTGCAGAGGTACGTTTTCGTTACGGCTCATTCTGCTAGGGTTGTGGGCTTTTCAGTACGGTCCTACAGAGCATATTTTCTCTCAGTTTTTTGGGTGTTCTTGTCACTGACTTGAGCGTCGGAGCGCCACCAGCCGCAGAGGCGCCACCGTGTGTTTTTCAAGTTCTCAGAGAGGCCATCCGTGGTGTGGACTTGGAGGGCACGTGGTGTCAAGCTGGTGAGGAAGACCGTGACGAGGCAACGCTCTTGCGCTAAGTCAACCGGTAGAATCATCTGGCGCCCACCGTGGGGCCGTATAAAAGGTGATTCCCAACCATAGTTTGTGTTTGTGGTGTTTTTGGTGTTTTCTGTTCGATTGCTCGCTATCGCAGTCGATTCCTGGATTTTCACCGTTTGTTTGGAGCTCTTTGAGTTGCTCCAGTTCAGTCGCGCCATCAATAGACGAAGATGTTGTGTCCATGACACAAGTGATGGACATGATGAGGACGCTGCAGGAGAACGTGGCTGCATCGCGTTCTGAACAGGAAAGGATGCATGAGGCGCTAGTAGCCTCGCAAGCAAGGAATGAAGAGCTCAACAGGATCAACGAAGAGCTACGCAAAGCCCTTCAGGAGCGGGAGGAGCGTGCGAATGGGGACAGATTTACACCCCCATCCCCACCGCGCAACTTTCTTATGCCATTTTCCCAAGAGATCATGGACTTGGTGGTCCCGGCTAACACTGTGGCGGTGAAAGCATCTTTCACTGGGGTGGAGGACCCTGAAGCCCATCTCACGGCGTTTCATACTCAGATGATGCTCTCGGGGGGCTCAGACGCGGTGTACTGTAAGGTGTTCATGAGCACTTTGAGCGGAACAGCATTGGACTGGTTCGTCAGTATACCTACTGGCCACATTACCTCGTTTCAACAGTTTTCCAAGATGTTTGTTGAGCAATATATAGTGAACAAGGCGCCACCTTTGGTGTCTTACGACCTGTTTGATATAAGGCAGTACCAAGGGGAGTCCCTGAAGGATTTCCTAAACAGATTCGGAGCTCAGATAGTCCGTTTGCCAAGAAAGGACGAATAGATGTTCGTGCATGCCTTCAAAAAGGGTGTGTTACCTGGGCCTTTTAGTGAGTCGCTCATCAGGAGCCATCCCGCCACGTTTGCTGAAATCCGGCGACGTGCTATGGCTCACATCGCCGCCGAGAGCGAGGTCATCGAGAAGAGGGGAAACGTGGCCCCAGCTAAACCGCGCGCCCAAGCAAGGGTACAGCCGCAGACTTGGGATGCGCCATCCTTACGACCCTAAGAAAAATAAGAGCAAGGGGCCAGGGCGGCCCAGGGAGACTAAGCGCCCCCCAAGGTATGAGTTTGTATTGGGTTTGGCCGATGTACCGTCCCATACCTGGGCGTTGACGAAGTCAAGGTCAAAGTCAGCATCGAGGTCAAAGTCAACGTAAGGCGTCGCCCAAGTGGGGTGACGCCAAGCGCAGGCGTCACCAAGAGGAAGCGTCGCCAAGAGGAAGCATCGCCAAGAGGAAGCATCGCCAAGATAAGGCGTCGCCTAGCAGAGCGTCGCCAAGATAAGGCGTCGCCTAGCAGGGTGTCGCCAAGGTGGAATGACACAAAAGCAAGGTGACCACAGCGCCACTCCCCGACACCCATGTGTAGGAAAGACCATGGAGGGGGCGACGCCGTGGGAAGGCCTCAGACCCCTGATGACCAGGGAATAGTGATAAAGAGAAGGAAAAGGTGGCTCCAAGGCCATAGTGATGCACCAGTGTAGGGCAGCCTGACTCGTGAAGTACCCCTGCCGCCCCAGAGACGCCTTTGGGACAGATACGACTCAAAGGGAGGGTCACGCCCAGGGTAGCCGTGCGCAGGGTACGAGAGGAAGGCAGATACGCTCTCAAAGTGAGTGACTAGATGATTGGGGGCATGAGTTGGCACCCAAAAAAGCCACCCCTTGCGCAGTAGCACTCCCAAGCAGGAGGACTCACACATAGAAACGTCCCCAGATGGGCAGAAAGGTCCCCAGATGGGGTCATGGCGCTATGAGGCCCTCCACGTGTACGACAGCAAAGTCAGAATAGAAACACCATCTAGTCAGGTACCAGGTAATTAAAGTCATTTAATACAGTTTTTTGTTTCGAGCGTTTAAGGTACTATAAATGCTCCCGAACGTTTCAAACGTCTTAAATGCGCTGAGCGTTTTATAATTAAATGCGCTTTAAGGTGCTTTGAATGCGCGAAGAGCTTAAATAGCGCTTTGAATGTTGGGAACGGGGTTGGAACTTTTGGAAAATTTCCTAGAAACTCTCTAGTTCCTTGCTCGAGTCTTGAGGTTACGCACAAGGGACTAGGGAAAGATTTTTGCTAGAAGGAGAAATATACACTAGACACAGTTTCCTGTTTACCACCTTCAGAGTGCCATACGCGGTGCTCCGATACGAAGGTGCATAGTTTTTGTTGTTTCTTGCTGGCTGACTTGAGCGTTGGAGTGCAAACGGCCGTTAGGGCGCCCTTTTGTCCTTCTTTGCAGGATTTCGCAAGTAACCAGTGGGAAGGAGTCCCTAGCTAACGGTTGAGGCCGCGCACGAAGACGTCCCAAGTCAACCGGACAGAACATTTGGTGCCCACCGTGGGCCGATCTAAAACATCAGTCCCATCACAAAGTTGAGGAGATTTTTCGAGTTACAATAACGTTGGAAGAGGTTTGAGAAACAGAGGAGAATGGCCACCACGAGACGAGGTAATGCACGCGCTACGAGTGAGGAGATGTCCATGCAGCGAGTTCTGGAGATAATGCGAGGGCTGCAAGACGATATGGCAGAATCGAAGTTGGAACAGGAGCGCATGCAGGTGGACCTCGAAGCCTCGCATGCGAGGAACGAAGAACTCCGTCGGGTGAATGAAGAGTTGCGCCAGGGCTTGAGGAACAACCCGGGGCAACGTGAACCAGACGAGATGGAACATCCCACCCCGCCGAGGGAGTTCACCACTCCCTTCTCGCAGGAAATCTTGGACGCAGCGATCCCCAACACGTTCGCGGGGCCTAAGGCGATTTTCACCGGAATGGAGGATCCTGAGGCGCACCTCACTGCGTTCCACACGCGGATGGTGTTAGTAGGAGGTTCAGACGCTGCAAGATGCAAGCTCTTCATGAGCACTTTAACTGGGATGGCGATGGATTGGTTTATTAGCCTTCCTAACGGCCATATCACCTCCTTCCAACAGTTTTTCACAGCTGTTCAGAGAGCAATACCTGGCGAACAGGGCCCCGCCGCCAGTTTCCTATGACATATTTGACATGAAGCAATACCAAGGAGAGAGTTTGAAAGAATACATCAACCGCTTCGGGGCCCAAGTGGTGAAAACCGGAACCTCGGAAGAGCCCATGATTGTGTATGCCTTCAGGAAGGGCGTGAGTCCCGGCCCCTTTTGCGAGTCTATTATACGCAATCGCCCAAGGACTTTCGCCGAAATACGGCGTCGCGCGGTGGAGCATATCGCTTCCGAGGGAGAGGTGTGTGAAAAACGCACTAGCGTCGTGCCCTCACGCCCAAGGGTACAGACGCACAGTCAGCCCGTCAAGGTCAACGAGACCACGACGGGAAGAAAAAAATTAGAGGGGAGACGCCCCTACGAGACCAGAAAACCTCAGCCGCGGCCCCGGGGCTCAGCAGGAGGCGATCGTCCTGTCAGGGAGAGGGCCAGACCGGCGAGGTACAACTTCGCGGTGGAGTTGAAGGACCTGATAGCCGTGCCTAATATAGCTGAGAGGTTGAGGCGACCGGCGAAGACTGACAAGGTATTGGGGCCACGAAAGGACTCTTGGTGTGAGTTCCACGAAGCTTTTGATCATCACATTGACAACTGCCTATTGTTGGGGTATCAGCTAGACAAGCTTGTGAGAAGCGCTTTCCTGAAGGATTATGTTGCAGAACCCGCCGAGACACCCACCCTACCGGCGCCCACAGAAGAACAGGCGCACGAGATGCCCGTGCTCGACGAGGTCCATACCATCGCTGGAGGTTTTTCTGGTGGCGAACCCACCGCCTCCCAGCGGAAGAAATACGCGAGGGGGGGGGGGGGGTCAACTCAATTGAAGAGAGAATCTCGGGTGAGCCATGGGAGTCGGACCTCGTGTTCACGGGAAGGGATCTCCGAGACGTTGTACCCCACGACAACGACCCCGTAGTCATCTTAGTCGTCACAGCAGGCCATAAGGTACACAGGGTCCTTGTCGACCAAGGGAGCTCCGCAGACGTCATGTTTTTGTCAACGTTCAACAAGCTGCGTTTGTCCCTTGACCTTCTGAGGCCCTACACAGGCTGCCTATATGGGTTCACAGACAACCAAGTGGAAGTCCGAGGCTACTTGGAGCTGAGGACGACATTCACAGATGGGGAAGCCTCGCGCACCGAAAGCATACGATACTTGGTCGTGAACGCCAATTCCGCCTACAACATCTTGTTGGGGAGACCGACGCTGAATAGGCTCAACGCGGTATCCTCCACGCGTCATATGAAGATGAAGCTGCCAGACTTCAGTGGCAAGGTAATAGTTATCAAGTCGGATCTGGAGGAAGCACGGAAGTGTTATGAAAACAGCCTAAAATCGAGAAAAAGCGTGTTCATGGTGTTTGAGCGTCCGCCAAGTGTCGACGTGACAATGATAGAGGCGACGCCCTCCGGGTCAACGCCTGTTGAGGCCACGCCCGTGGGGGCGATGCCCGAAGCAGACACACTCATGGGGGAGGGTCCCGACCGCACGACGCCAGCGGAAGAGGCGACGCCCATTCAGGATAACAGCGGGGACCAACAAGCGACTAACGTGGTGGATAGGAACATTGGTGGCAAGACATTTAAACTAGGGCGTCTGCTGTGCCAAGAAGAGCAGGAGGCGGTGGCAGAGGTGATCTCACGCCATTTGGACGCCTTCGCGTGGTCTGCCTCGGACATGCCCGGCATCGACCCTGATTTCTTATGTCATCACCTCAGCATGGACGCCACGGTTCGCCCCGTGCTCCAAAGGAGGAGAAAATTCAATGAAGAGAGGCAGCTGGTGGTACGCGAAGAAACGCAGAAGCTGCTGAGGGCTGGCCACATCAGGGAAATCCAATACCCCGAGTGGCTAGCCAACGTCGTCCTGGTAAAGGCGAATGGGAAGTGGAGGATGTGCGTGGACTTCACAGACCTAAAAAGGAGCTTTGGAAGGGAGTCAAGAGAACCCTACCAGGAACGTTGCTGAGGGTCACCCAGAGGTTGTTCCTTTGACGTTTCACCTCGAAAAAGTGAAGAAAGATATCAACCGAGGGCGCACACCCCAGGAACCCGAACAGTACGTCAAAGGCCTTAACAAAAGCCCAGTTGTTGGGGTACAGTTGGGCTGGTGCAGCGTTGATCTCCGTCAGAAGTTCGCTCTCGAACCTAGAGAACGGCAGACGTACGCCAACGCTTTGGAACACAACCTGATAGAAGTAAAAGAAAGGAATCCCGTCGTTGGCGCGTTCGTCCCCACACACCGGCTCCCCCAGGGTGCAAGGGAGCAAGGTGATGTCATTGTCGTGCCTCCTCGCGAAGGCACGGTGATTATAAGAGCACGACTCTCCTTTGTGTTTCCTGATGGCCAGGGTGGAAAGAAGGCACGAGCACTCGTCCAGAAGCTCGCTTGAAGCCCAGGGATACAGATCTTTATGGTTAACCCTGGGGGAAGGAATACGAGAAGACATGACGGAACAGTGTCGGAAAGAGAGTTGGAGGGTCGAAAGAGGATGGTCCGCTGGAAAGGCGGGGTAATACGTTGGTTAGAGAAGACAACAGAGTGACTCTTTGAGAGGAGGAAGATGGTGTAAGTATATTACGAAAGCCCAGAGACGGTGAAGGCAGTTTCAAGATTTTGAAGAATTAAGTATTACGGTTAGAGCGCCAAACGACGCGAAGGGGTAAACCATGCAACTAAGCCACGTGGCAGAGAATGGGAGGATGGCCCTGGCACCACTGGTTAACACTCAGAAAATGTCGTATCGACAGAATGCTCAGGGGTACGACACGCCGTCGAGAATGGGTCAGAGACTCAGGAGGTGTCAGAACCTAGTCAAGTGGGGGAACGTCCCATCAGCCATACGAAAAGCGCCACGTGGACGGCACGGGCGAGACCTAGGTTCCCTCGCCACCCCGGGCGTTGACCCGAGCCAAAGTCAGAGCCGACGTCGAAGTAAAGTCAACGGTTTAGCCGCCCCGAACGTCGCCAGTGGAAGGCGCAGATGGCGTTGCCACCATGAGACGCGAGGGCGTCGCCAATACAAGAGGGTGTCGCCGAGAGAGGTGGCGTCACCAAGAGAGAGGGCGTCACCAAGAGAACGCGTAGCCAAAGTAGAAGGTATTACCATTGTGAAACGCTTAAAGGCATCGTCAATACAAGTATCAGCAGCTTCACCTCCCCGATACCCACAGGTAGGAAAGACTGTGGAGGGAGATGAAATCGAAGGAGTCAAAGCTAATCACTAGCGGCGTCGCCTCCCCGATACCCGCAGGTAGGAAAGACTGCGGAGGGAGGCGAGATCGCCAAAGGCTGAGTGAATCGCTGGCAGGGTCGTTCCCCGATACCCATGGGGAGGAAGGACCGTGGAGGGAACGACCCCTGGAAGGCTTTGAGCTTTCCCAATGACTGGCGTTTTTAGACACCCTGAGGACGATACGGCGCTGCGGTAGCAGGCCTCTCCTCAGGCGTGGGCGCTGGGCACCGAGAATCAGGGGACAGGCCGCTTAGGTGTTTGAGGCACCCCACGGACGATATGGCGCCGTTAGGCAAGCCTCTCCGTGGGCGAGGGCATTGATGTGTGGCCTTATCTCGAACATTTTGAGGCCTGGAGTATGTCTCAACTTTTGCATTACGGCAACGGCAAAGCCACGGACGCCTTCACGAGGCAAAGTCCTCATAGATACGAAGGCGGAACAAGCTACGAAGGAACGCGATGGGGGGCAAAGCAATCGGAGCACATGGAAACGATAAAGGAAGGTAAAATCATACAAACAGAATTTGATAACGCAAAGGCAGGAATTTGTCATGCAAAATCCAAAGTTCCGACAAAAGTGCAAAGGAATTACAAGTTTATCACAGAGTGGCAAAAATAACTATAAAGCTCGAAAGGTAAAGGTGGCGGGTGAGAGACGGCAATTCAGTCATCCAAGTCGAAGGGCACGACCTTCCCGTCGACGACATGGTGTGGGGTCGCAGTTTGAAATATTGATGCCAGGGTTCTCGCAGGACGCCTGAGTCAGAGCCTCTTGGAAGCCCTCTTCAAACGCGCCCGCCATCTCCCCAGTCAGTCCTTGGACCTCCCCTTCTAGTTTCGCAGCCCTAGAGTCCTTGGATGTCAACTGTTTATCCAGGAATTCCTTCTCCATGCGGAGCTTGTTAGCCTCAGCTTGGAGAAGGCTCAAGGCTTCGACCTTCGCAGCCAAGGCGTTCTCTCTCTCGCTTAACTTCTGCCTCCAAGCAGCGTCCAGTTCTTCAAAATTTTTCCGCTGTACTTCGGAGGCAAGAGCCGCCTCTTGGAGGCCAAGGCTTTGGATTTGGTAGGAAGTGAGTTGGGCCAGCTGATCGACATGCGCCTGTTCAAGTTCGCACGCGTACGCCTCGGCCCCCTCCCTGCCCTCGTGGGCCAGTTTTAGCAAGGATTGGGAAGCTTCCTCCTTGAGCCCCCAGTTTTGTTTCTCCTCCTTCAACGCTCCCACTTCTTGTCTCAGTTTGCGGAGAGCCTCCCTCCCCTTGATAGCGCTTCGAGCCTGGGTGCGCCACTTGAGTGCCACCGCCAGGAATGCCCCCATATAATAAGGCATGCCTCCCCCCTTGTGAGGATCAGTTGGCGACATTCCTTCAGTGAAGCCCTGCGTCAACTCCCTATGGATGGGGCGAGGAATTCGGGGCTTTCGAGAAGTCGAAGCTGGAACTGATGCAGGAGGGGCAGAGCCAGAGGCCTCAGCTGCGTCACGAAGCTGTAACGGCGAGGGCGGGTGAACCGAATCAATCCTTTCCTCTCGTTCCTCGTGGGCTGGTGGGGGTTGGAGGTGAGGTGGCACTTGGAGGATTGTCCCTGAGAGAACTCCCACCACCGGGAGACTCGACTGTCAAGACAGGGACGCCCGTAGCCCTCCTCTTACTGGAAACCAAGGCGACGCCCGAATCTTCACTGTCGGAATCTACCACCAGCACCCTCTTCCCTTTGTTGGGGCGTGCTGGGGCAGGAGTCGACGCCATGGCCAAGGGTACCGCGGCAATGGGAGAAGGAGAGGCGGACGGAGGAGGAGTCGGCAGGGAAGCGACAGTTGGCACGGCAGGGGTGACCGCGTCTCCACCCCTCTTTGGCTGACCTTGCCTTCTTCAGGAATTTGGCAAGGGCGAGTCGCCTCGACGAAGTCATCACTGAACCTGCAGCAGCGAGAATAACAGAGCAAAGACCAATTCAGATATAGCAGAATGAGAGCATTTATAGCTAAACGCATGCAGATAATCATAGGGTTTCAAGCGGAGCAAGCGAGTTCGTATAACCATGAGGGTATAAACAAGCAGGGGCAGTTACCGAAGTAAGTGGAGAGTCCGTGGGCATTGAACTCATTGGCGATGAGCTTGGCAGTATCAAAGACTACCCCAAGCCCCACCAAGGCTTTGCACACGTCCCGATCAGCGGGAGCAAGTTGGTCCAAGGCCAGGGCCTTCATTGTTATGGGCTTGTCCGTCCAGTATAGAGGAAAGTCGTCCAGGGCGGTAGGATCGTGCTTGGTTGCACGTATTTTGAAAAACGTCCACGGAAGGAGGGACACCCAGATATCCGCAAAGAATTTGAAACCCCCTTACGAAAGCCCAGCTGTTGGGGTGAAGCTAGGCGGGGGCGGTGTTGATCTCGGTGAGCAGCTCCCTCTCGAAGGAAGTGAGAGGTAGACGCAGGCCCACTCTTTTGAGTACCAGTTGGTAAAGGAAGAAGAAGGGGTTTCCTCCAGTGTCCCTTGAGTCCCCACAAACGGGTACCCCGGGTTTCACCCGGCATACCAAGACGTGGGAGTCGTGAGTTTTATGGAAAGCATTGAAGTTGTAAAGCGCGGGGTCCCCCCTGTGGGCCTCCACGTCTTCAACGGAGTTTAGGGTGGAGCATTCGTCGAGGAGATCGTCGGGGGCCCAGTCATACTCATCTTTGTAGTAAGACCTAGGGAGCGGAGGAGGCGCGTTGGTCTTAGTTTTCGCCATTGATGCAAGAGCTGAAGAGCAAAAAAGAAAAAGAAAGGGTTCAGAGAAAAAGGGTTTGGAGGAGAAAAGGGGAAAAAATGGAGGAATCCTAGGTGAACCCTACCCACACGAGAGAAAAGAGGAACGAGAGGAACGAAGAAGCGCAAGAACGACATTCAAAAAAATGCAGTAACATAAACAGTCCCAGGCAGTTCATGCAGTAAAGGGAATCATCAAGGAGAGGAAAAACCGTACCTTTGGGGATTGAAGGGTGTGGAGAGCGGAAGCACGAAAGAGCAAGGGTCGCGAAAGAAGAAATTCGAAGAAGATGAACAGTGAGGAA
Source organism: Phaseolus vulgaris (assembly GCF_000499845.2). NCBI lineage: Eukaryota > Viridiplantae > Streptophyta > Magnoliopsida > Fabales > Fabaceae > Phaseolus > Phaseolus vulgaris. Next base: position 27,476,135 of record NC_023755.2, read on the forward strand.
AGGCAGAGAAAGTGGATGTAACAGTGGTTTCAAGCGCGGGGTTTGGGTAACTTAAACGTTACACCTGCAACTCAAGGGGCGTTCATTGAGGACCGTTTGATTGCACCGCGTGTCAAGGGATTGGGCGCTCAAGGGGAGCGCAAGAGGCTCTTAGGGATGACCGCGTGATGAACCACGTTGCACGCGATTAAGCGTGGCCCAAAAAGTGTTGTTTTCCCGTTTCAGAGGATGTCCAATCAGCCATTAAGAGCATCCCAAGGGTTCAGAGAGTGTCACGCCAATGTTTTCAAGGTTGCCACGTCAGAAAGAATGACACATCACCGGGTGCCACGTGGATGGCGTGGGCGAGGCCTTAGTCTTTTCGCTGAAGACAAGTCATCAGCTTAAAACTGGGGGGCTTGTGTACCGTCCCATACCCGGGCGTTGACGAAGTCAAGGTCAAAGTCAGCGTCGAGGTCAAAGTCAATGTCAGGCGTCGCCTAGGTGGGGTGACACCTAGCGCAGACGTCGCCAAGAGGAAGCATCACCAAGAAGAAGCATCGCCAAGATAAGGCGTCGCCTAGCAGGGCGTCGCCAAGATAAGGCGTCGCCTAGCAGGGTGTTGCCAAGGTGGAATGACACAAAAGCAAGGTGACCACAGCGCCACTCCCCAACACCCATGGGTAGGAAAGACCATGGAGGGGGCGACGCCGTGGGAAGGCCTCAGACCCCTGATGACCAGGGAATAGTGATAAAGAGAAGGAAAAGGTGGCTTCAAGGCCATAGTGATAGCACCAGTGTAGGGCAGCCTGACTCGTGAAGTACCCCTGCCGCCCCAGAGACGCCTTTGGGACAGATACGACTTAAGGGGAGGGTCACGCCCAGGGTAGCCGGGCGCAAGGTACGAGAGGAAGGCAGATACGCTCTCAAAGTGAGTGACTAGATGATTGGGGGCATGAGTTGGCACCCAAAAAAGCCACCCCTTGCGCAGTAGCACTCCCAAGCAGGAGGACTCACACGTAGAAACGTCCCCAGATGGGCAGAAAGGTCCCTAGATGGGGTCATGGCGCTGTGAGGCCCTCCACGTGTACGACAGCCAGGTCAGAATAGAAACACCATCTAGTCAGGTACCAGGTAATTAAAGTCATTTAAGGTACTATAAATGCTCCCGAACGTTTCAAACGTCTTAAATGCGCTGAGCGTTTTATAATTAAATGCGCTTTAAGGCGCTTTGAATGCGTGAAGAGCTTAAATAGCGCTTTGAATGTTGGGAACGGGGTTGGAACTTTTGGAAAATTTCCCAGAAACTCCCTAGTTGCTTGCTCGAGCCTTGAGGTTACGCACAAGGGACTAGGGAAAAAATTTTGCTAGAAGGAGAAATATACACTAGACACAGTTTCCTGTTTACCACCTTCAGAGTGCCATACGCGGTGCTCCGATATGAAGGTGCATAGTTTTTGGTGTTTCTTGCTGGCTGACTTGAGCGTCGGAGTGCAAACGGCCGCTAGGGCGCCCTTTTGTCCTTCTTTGCAGGATTTCACAGGTAACCAGTGGGAAGGAGTCCCTAGCTGACGGTTGAGGCCGCGCACGAAGACGTCCCAGGTCAACCGGACGGAACAGCCGATTTGATCGCCATCCCAAACATTGCTGCTAGGCTCAAAGTGCCTGAGAAAACGACGGAGAAGGTTTTGGGGCCAAAGCCAGACGCATGGTGCGAGTTCCACAAGAGTTTTGGTCACTCTATCAACTCGTGTTTGGCTCTGGGACACCAGCTCGCCGAACTGGTCAAATATGGTTTCCTAAAGGATTACTTGCTAGAGGTGCAAGCGGACGAAGCGTCAGGATCTCAACCGGCGGGTAGCGGAGGGCAGCAGCACGAGGTGCCCATTCACGGTGAGAACCACACCATAGCTGGCGGATTCTCCGGCGGGGGGTGCACTTCGTCGCAACGCAAGATGTACTCGAGGTCGGTAATGTTAGTGGAAATCTTTGAGGATCACTCGTCCGACGTGGACATCACGTTCACCAAGGAGGATCTTAGGGACGTGGTGCCTCACGACAACGACCCTATTGTGATCTCGCTTGTCACGGCGGGAAGGACTGTCCACCGAGTGCTGGTCGACCAAGGAAGTTCAGCAGATGTGATGTTTTGGCCGACTTTTGAGAAGTTACAACTGTGCCCCGATCAACTGAGACCATATGGGGGCTGCTTGTACGGTTTTGCCGGGGACCAAGTGGAGGTGAGGGGGTATATCAAGTTGAGGACGACCTTCACTGACGGTTTGGCCTCACGAACGAAGAAGATCAGGTATCTTGTTGTAAATGCCCCGTCAGCGTACAACATACTGTTGGGAAGGCCAACGCTCAACAGAACAGGAGTTGTGCCTTCGACAAGGCACATGAAGGTCAAGCTGTCGTCTATGGAGGGCATGATCATCGCTATTTGCTCTGACCAGAAGGAGGCGAAGAAGTGTTACGAAAACAGCCTTAAGAACAAGAGGTCTGTGTGCCACGTAACCACAACGCCTCCCCCTGGCGTGGAGCCGGAGCGCGAATCCCGGCGAGTTTCGGAAACGGCGTTAGAGGTGGCCGCCGAGGGCGATGTGCCGATGGGGAATGTAGAGGCGAGGTCAGAGAGCTGGGAGGGAGAAAGAAACTGCTCGGAGACCGCCAGAGAAACCGGTATCGCGAGGGCGCTGATCGCCAGCGAAAGGAGGACTCAGCCAGTAGAGGAATGGCTCGAGAAGGAGATCAGCGGTAAGGTGTTTAAGTTGGGAAGAATCCTGGATAGCGAGACGCAAGACTAAATCGCCAAGGTGATAAGTAGACACTTGGATGCGTTTGCGTGGGCTGCTTCAGATATGTCGGGAATCGACCCCGATTTCTTGTGCCATCGTTTAGCAATGGACCCCCAAGTCAGGCCCATCCGCCAAAGAAGAAGAAAGTTCAATGAGGAGAAGAGACAGGCGATCAAGGAAGAGACACAGAAACTCCTTGCAGCGGGCCACATCAGGGAGATCCAATATCCAGAATGGCTCGCTAATGTTATTCTGGTCAAGAAGAACAGCAGGAAATGGCGGATGTGTGTTGACTTTACAGACCTGAACAAGGCCAGCCCAAAGGATTCTTATCCTTTGCCAAGCATAGACGCCCTGGTAGACAGTGCATCAGGGTGCAAGCTGCTCAGTTTTCTGGACGCCTTCTCGGGGTACAACCAAATCAAAATGCACCCCATGGACGAAGAGAAGACCGCCTTCATGACGGAAAGGTCATACTATTGCTACAGGGTGATGCCCTTCGGGTTGAAGAATGCAGGGGCCACAAACCAAAGGCTGATGGACAAGGTGCTCGCACCCATGCTCGGAAGGAATATGCAGGCATACGTCGACGACATGGTCGTGACGTTCCTGAAGAAAGACAAGCACGTCGCCAACCTGGAAGAGTTGTTCATCACGATAGTCAGGTACAAGCTGAAACTAAATCCTGAAAAGTGTGTTTTTGGTGTAGAAGCAGGGAAATTTCTGGGGTTTCTCCAGTCGGAGAGGGGAATCGAGGCTAACCCCGAGAAGTGCGCCGCCATTTTGGCAATGAGGAGCCCCGCCAATGTGAAGGAGGTGCAGCAACTCACGGGGCGGATGGCCGCCCTGTCCCGATTCGTATCGGCAAGCGGAGAGAAGGGCCACCCATACTTCCAATGTTTGAAAAGGAACAACAAGTTTGTTTGGACAAAGGAGTGTGAGGAGGCCTTTGTAAAGCTCAAGGAATATTTGGCGATCCCTCCAGTTATGTGCAAACCCCAAGCCGTAACACCGCTCAGGCTGTACTTTGCCATAACTGAGAGGGCGATCAGCGCAGTGCTCGTGCAGGATCAGGATCAGATCCAAAGGCCCATATATTTCGTTAGCAAGGCGCTGCAAGGCCCAGAGGTGAGGTACCGGGCCCTAGAAAAGGCAGCATTAGCGGTTGTATTCTCGGCGAGGAGATTGCGCCATTACTTCCAAAGCTTTACAGTATTGGTGATGACTGATCTACCAATCCAGAAGGTTTTGAAGAAACCCGATGTGGCCGGAAGGATGGTGAAGTGGGCGGTCGAGCTGTCAGAGTTCGACATCCAATATGAACCCCGGGGATCGATCAAGGGGCAAGTCTTCGCCGATTTTGTGGTCGAGTTGTCCTCCGAAGTAGCACAGAACGCCGAGGATGACTTTCGCTGGGTACTCTCAGTTGATGGGTCGTCCAACCAACTGGGCAGCGGGGCTGGGGTCATTTTGGAAGGGCCCAACGGAGTGTTGATAGAGCAATCATTGATGTTTTCTTTCAAAGCAAGCAACAATCAAGCAGAGTACGAGGCTTTGATCGCTGGCGAAGGAAATGGGGGCGAAAGTGCTGATGGCCAAGAGCGATTCGCTGTTGGTCACTGGACAAGTGACTAGCGAGTTCCAAGCCAAGGACCCGCAGATGGCAGCCTACTTGGAGTACGTGCAAGAGCTAAGGAGATCTTTTGCTTCATTCGAGGTGGTGCACGTGCCGAGAGAACAGAATTCCCGAGCTGACTTGCTAGCCAAGCTCGCCAGTTCGGGCAAGGGGGGCAGGCAGAGGACTGTCATTCAAGAAACCTTGAAAGCGCCTCGAGCATTCGTGGCAGACCACCAGGTTCTTCATGTTTGCAGATCAATGGAAAGAACGGCGAGAAGTCATAGATCCCTAACGCAGGAAACTCTGAGGACGCCGAGGGTCAGAGCGCGCCCAACGGAAGAGGCGAGATCGATGCAAGTTTGCGCTATCCACGAACCAGACACGTGGATAACGCCATACCAACGCTATTTAGCGGATGGTGTGCTTCCAGTTGACTCAACTGAGGCCAAAAAGATAAAGAAGAGCTCCAGCAAGTTTACCCTTATTGACGGCGAGCTGTACAGGTTTGGATTTACACACCCTCTTCTTGTATGTGTACACGGAGAGAAGTGCACGAGGATTATGGCTAAGCTCCATGAGGGGATTTGCGAGAGCCACATTGAAGGTCGACCGCTGGCAACAAGGACTATCCGTGTAGGCTACTACTGGCCCACGATGAGGGAAGATTGCAAGAGATACGCCCAGCGTTGCAAGAAATTCCAGCAGCACGCCGACTGGCATAAGGCGCCCCCAGAAGAGTTAAAGTCAATCTACAGTCCTTGGCCGTTCCACACGTGGGGAATCGACATCCTGGGACCCTTCTCATTGGCAATCAGACAAATGAAGTATTTGGTTGTGGCGATCGAATACTTCAGGAAATGGATTGAAGCAGAACCAGTGGCCCAGATCACCGCACACAAAATCCAGAGTTTCGTATGGAAGAATAATGTGTGTCGTTTTGGCGTGCCCAAACGTCTAGTATTAGACAATGGGACCCAGTTCGCAAGCCACCTCTTGAAGAAACTTTGCGAGGACATCGGGACACAACAAGTTTTTGCATCTGTGGAACACCCGCAAGCGAATGGGCAAGTGGAGTTCATTAATTGGGTTCTGCTCAGAGGATTGAAGAAGAGGTTGGAAAAGGCCAAGGGGTCTTGGGCTGAGGAGGTTCCCCGCATAGTGTGGGCATACCATACTACTGAGCAATCGGGAACCCACGAAACCCCGTTTAGCTTGGTGTACGGGTGCGACGCGATGATCCCAGTTGAAATCCAAGAGAGCTCGCCGAGGTTTCTGAACTTCGTGTCAGAAGACTCGAACGAAGAGAGGAGGATGAACTTGGATTTGCTGGATGAGGTCAGGGAGGAAGCGCGGGTGAAGGCCGAAGCAGTAAAGAGAAGGGTCGAGCGCAAGTACAACTCCAAGATAAAGCCGAGGCAGTTCGGAGATGGCGATCTGGTGATGAGGAAGGCCCATCAATACGAGATGGAAAACAAATTGTCGCCCAAGTGGACAGGTCCATTCAGAATAACCGAAGCACTCGGGAATGGCGCCTACCGCTTGGAGACGCTAGAGGGAGGGGCGATTCCCCGCACATGGAACGCCACCCACCTCAAGTTCTACTACAGCTAAGGCATTGTAAGTAGCAATAAACTCCAACAGTTTGAGATGTATCAGTTGAAACAATTTTTCAAGGGGGCATTCTTTTCCTCGAGAAGGGTTTTTAATGAGGCCACCCAATAAAGAAAGTTTTGAAGTTTCTAGAAGTTTCCCAGTTATTAAAATTGCATGTTGTTTGCTTTTTAAGTTTGCGGGGAAAGATCAAAACTAGTAAACCCAAATCGCATGCATCCAGTACAAAATTTTTGAAACGCGAAGTCTTTAAAATCCTCATCGCCACCCGGCGACCGGAGGTACAAGTTTAAGTTTTAAGTCCTCTTCGCCACATGGCGATTGGAGGTACAGGAACAAAGTTTTTAAGCCCTCACCGCCACCTGGCGATCGGAGGCACAAGTAGATTTAAATTTTTTCTGACCGCCTCTAGGCGAGAAAGAGATTTAAAAAGACCTCCTCGCCTCGAGCGAGCGCAGGCGAGAAAGAGATTTAAAAGACCTCCTCGCCTCGAGCGAGCGTAGGCGAGAAAAGACTAAAGTCTTACTCGCCATGAGCGAGCACAGGCAAGAACAGATTGCAAGACCTCTTTGCGTGAGCAAGTTGAGGCAAGTTGAAAGCCCTCAGTGCATCCGGGGGAGGAGGAGATGTAGCCTCTGGGCAAGTTGAGGCATCAGGAAAAGTCCTTCTCACCCTCGAGTGAGTTCAGGCAAGATGAAACTGAAAAGTCAGGGGTGTTAACGATCTCAAGAATGGGAAAGGAGGGTTGGAGAAGAACTCTTTCCCCTTTAGTGAGACACCAATATTGACCTAATAAGACCAGTTAAGTTAGAAGTTAAAGGGTGGTGGGAGAGGTTCGCAGAGGGCACCCCACCACCCAGATGATTGTTCTGAAACCCAGGGAGGTAGAGAAGGATCCTAAATGATGGAAGAGGGCCAAGCACAACCTCACAAGAAAGACAAGAGCCAAGACATAAGCATCCAAAGCCAAACCAAGAGCGTCTAGGCCAATGGAGGAAGCGTCTAGGCCATGGGAGGAGCGTCTAAGCCAATAGAGGAAGCGTCTAGGCCAATGGAGGAAGCGTCTAGACCAATGTGAATCCAAGAAAGATTTGTGTAAGATACATGGACGGCCCATTAAGGGTAGCATGGTATTAATTGTGGTGTAAATAGCACACATGGGTTCATAAGGACTTAACCTAGATTTGTTAAGATTTGATGCGTTTTCTAGAAGGAATCTTTAGGCTAGGGCCGGCCATGTGCCTTTAGTCTTTGGATGTAATTTGCATTTCATTTTGGTAGCATTAGGGTTGCATTATGGTCCTCCTTAGCCTATAAAAGGAGGAGCCTACACCTTGTATTTTCAAGTTTATTGTGAGTAAAGTTATGCTGCCATTTTGTGCCAAACTTTGCTTCTCCCTAGAATCCTAGGCTCTAAACTTCAATTCCTTCATCTTTTCCCTTGGGCTGGCTGAACCACCCAATAACCACACATAGCATGCACCTACAAGATCAACACCACTCCTAGGAGGATCTTGCTCACCTTCATTCATTGCTTCCGCCCCATTACTCTACATTGATTCAAGAAGAACTTCATGAAAATGCCATCACTAAAGGCGGCTCTACCCCCAGATGGGGGAACAAGGAGATAAGCAGTCCCAGAATAAGAAGGTGGGAAAATCGGGAGCGGCCCCGTCGGGACGCGTTTGATTGAAAGGGAGGTGGCGTCGCCAGAAACCCATGTTCTAAGATTGAGGTATAAGGAGAACCGCATGGCGAGAGCCACACCACCGAAGTTCTGAGCGACGATGTAGGGATGCCTTTGGCCCTTGATGGGTCAGGCGAGAGAAGTTCCAGGTGCTAAGTAAGTAATTTCGTACTAAACGTTATCGCTTCAAATTAACCATTTGTTTAAGTTAAGGTGGTTTGCAGAAAGTTAAGCATCAGCGAGTGCAAAGTGCGCTGAGTTTTAAAAGTTAAGCATAGGTTGGGGCGAAGTACATGAGTTAAGAAGCAGTTCGAAACAATTAATCGCACGGCAGATAAGTCGAAAGACTAACATACATATATATCTGTATGTGTGCACATAAATATTAAACAGTTCGAACATAATGAAAATATTACATATGGGCCAGAGTGAGGCACGAAGGGTTTTAAGGCGATGGATCAGCTGGGGGCACGATTTTGCCATCGACCACTTCGCTGTACACAGAGAACTCGGACAGGTCCAGATCGGGAAACTTGCAGGCGAATTGCTCCAGAGCTACCCCAAAGCCGGAAATGAGAACTTGGGCGGCCTCGAGCTGGAGCTCTTCGACTTTTGCTTTGAGCTCGTTGTTCTCTTCGCGAGCCCGGGCCAACTCAGCAGTAGTCTCACCTAGTTCTTTGATCACCTTATCCCGATCTTGCTCGACTTTACCCAGAAGAACTTCCTTTTCGGTTGACTTCTTCTCGAGCTTGGACACTTGAGCCTCGTCGGCCTTTCTCGCCTCCACCAGCTCCGCAACCTGCTTCCTCAGGGGGACGAGCTTGCTCTCCAAGTCTATGGTCTCCTGAACCTTACCATGCAGCTTTCTACGCAGCTCATTCTTGTCATCTCGCACGCTTCTGAGCTCTTCTTTGAGTGCGTTTTCGACCCGCGAAAACTCGATGCCTTGCAGCAGCATGTCGCACTTGACCTTGTCGGTTTCAGCCTTCGCGGTGCTGGCCGCCTCTTTGTAGATGCGACAGTCGAGTTCGACTTTCTCCAAGTGGTCTTTTAATCCTTCAGCGACGATGCGAGGAAGGTTTTCTTCGGCCATAGCATGTTGGCGGGCGTTAAAGTTCTTCAAGGCCTCTTGGAGAGAAGTCGGAAGGCCCGGTGTTGACGGTGGGGGCGGAGGCTGGTGCTCACCACCGCCCTCACAAGTTTGGATGGCGAGGGAAGTTTCGAGGCGCGGTGGTGGGGTCGGGAGCTCTTCGGCAGCTTGTGAGGAAATATGCGTGTCAGCGAGCTGCTCAGGAGCGGCCTCAACCACTGAGGCGTTTGAAATAAGAACATCCCCAGCAGACTCGAATGGTGTAGAGGCGCTGGGGGGTGCTCGATGAAGTTTGGGGTGGCGTTCTCAGCGGCTGGAGGCTCAACCACGGCCCTCCTTTTCCTCTTGACCAGCCCGTCTTCGGTGCTTTCATCCGTTTCTTCGTCTGATACCACCCTGGGGGCTTTCCTTTTAGCCTTCTTCAGGGGAAGTTTCTTACGTGGGGGGCTGGAGAGGCAGCATTTGTGGGTGGACCAACCGGCGGGGACTTGTCTTGAGCAGCGGTGAGCTCCGCAACAGAGTTTGGCACGGTTTGGGAACCCGCCGCGAGTTTGTGGAGCTTGCCTATGGCGCGTAGCTCAGCAATCTGATCCTTTCCCAGCATCATATCTGCATTAGCGACACAGTTATCCAAAGTTTCAACAGTCAACGAGGTACAGAAAGATAAACAAAAGAAAACAATGCGTGGGAAAGTTAAAACGACATGAGATTCGTAACAGCAACATCAAAGCAAAGGTAGGGCGACACAAGTATAAGCTAAGGGATCTCAAAGACACGAGAACGAACCTATGTGAACATCTAGCTGGTCTTCGAGAAACTCAAAGGTGATGATGGAGGAAGTGGGCAGAACCACGTTGGAAGAGGCGACCCTTTTCCAGAAGCTGCACAAGTCCTTGTCGAGGTCTCCCATTTTCTCTAGCCCCCGGGCCTTCCTGAAGCTTTAGTCTTTCTTTCCCTTGTTCACCCAGTACAAGGGAAATCTGTCGAGAAGGGCAGGGTCTTGATCGTTGCAACACACACGCACGAACTTCCCCTTCCAATCCTTATAGGATTGCTGGAAAATGGAGAGGATAGACCTCCCAGCGACCCCGTTGAGGCTGACCCATTGGCGATCACTCGGGTTCTTCGCCTCAAACAAGTACAAGAATACGTCGACGGAGGCCGGGAATCCCAAGTGGGCGCAGAGAATCTGGTATGCTCGCACGAACGCCCAGCTGTTGGGATGGAGCTGGGTGGGGGCGATGTCGAGCTCGGTCAGAAGCTCCCTCTCGAAGCGTGTGAAGGGAAACCGGAGTTTGACCTTCTTGAACATAGTTGTGTATATGAAGCAGAAGGGGGTCTCGTCGCTCCCCTGATCATCGGTGCAGATTGGCTCACTGGGAGGACAAGGCCGCACGACCATTCTGTCGTCATGCTCTTTACTGAAAGAGAGGTTTTTCCTGTCACCCTTCTTGAGGCGGAGGATGTCAAGGTCGGAGTTAACGGTTGAAGTCTCACCCAGGAAAGTTGTAGAGGCCCACGGGTATAGACGCTTATAATCTGGGAGAGGTTTCGCCATCGCGTTAGTTTGTGGTGAGTTTGGTTGTGGTTGGCTGGGATGAGAGGACGCGGGTCTCGCGACTTGGTCAGAAGGGACGTTGGAACCCCTTGGGGGGTCGCGGGAAGATGAGGGGTTTGCCCTACGGGTTTTCGCCGGAGGGTTGCGAGGAGATGGAGGAGGGTTTGGTGTGGTTTTTGGACGATTTATTGACGAAGCTGCAAGAAGACGAAAAGGCATAAGAGTTCGCAAACAGAAAGACTTGACGGAAGGGGAGAAGAAGGAATAATAATAGGGGTTCGCAGAGAAAGGTTCAGAAACCTTAAGCGAGGAAAAAGGAAAACAAAACAGAGAAACATCCCACAACGTATGCTCCAGACAAGTATTGGATGATGCAAACCGATTAAAATGCAGCAAATATCAGTAGGAGTGACAAAAGAGTTACCTTTGTATGATCAGAAGAGTGGCCAAAAGGATGGAGGTTGGGAGAATCGGAGCGTTCGCTGGAGCGTTTTGAGAGTTCGAAGAGAGGTGGAAGAAAATGAAATAGTGCAATGGCGCGAAGGGTTTAAGAGTTTCGAAGAATGTCGAACGTTGCGAGAAGCGCAAACGACAGTGAACAATGGTCGTTGATGGGTCCACGTGTCGAACGATCGAAGGAGTTGGTGGAATGTCAAGTCGGTGAACAGTGTTAGCGCCAACGCGCAAAGCCACGTAAGCCACCGGATTTAAACCTCTTTAGTCTCCTCGCTGAACAAGTAGCAGCTCGAGACTGGGGGGCCTGTGTACCGACCAGGTCATCGGGTGTGATGCCGTGTGTTGCATGTGCCTAGGTGGGGGCGTGCTCAGTGGAACACGTAGGCAAGAAAAGATGGATGGTTCAGAGGTAAGCGTGGTCGCCGGTTCATGGAACTGGCGTTCTGTGACGAACATGCCCGGTTGTCACCGGGTTAGCTCGTCATCAACGTATTTGGCAATTGGCGATCGTGTAGCTCGACGTCGCCGCAGGAAGCACGTTGCCATATCTTCCGACAAGCTCAGATTGAAGCTGGCGAAGGCCCAGAGGTGTAAGTTCAAGTGTACAACTGCAGTGAGGCGATTGTTGCGCCAGCATGGGACGTGAAGGGTGTTTGGGTTGAGGGGACAGCTCGCCTATCAGCGACGGGATTCCCAGAGTGGACATTCGTTGATGGCAAGGTTTCCTCAGCCAGAACACGCATGGCGCAGCGGTAAGGAGGGTGCTATTAGAGATAAGCGATATCACAGAGATGGTGCACTTTGCTGCACTCGATACTCGCCTTGTCGAGTGGTGCTCTAGAGCATGTCGCGTGTTAGTTTACTCCTTGAGTTGAGGACTTAGCCGCGCGACTGGCTACTATGCAAAAGTGGCATTCAAGTTGCCCCAGCCCAGATGACGACACGTGTAGGGTTTGATGCTCTCAGTTACTCCAACCCAGGTGATGACACGTGTAGGGCTGGGAGAAATAAAGAAGTGACGCTCGAGTTATCCTAGCTCAGATGATGACACGTGTAGGGCTGGGTGCTACCTGCCATCCCAGCCCAGATGGCGACACGTGCAGGGCTGGATGCGGGCCACGCATCCAAAAGCATAACGGCTTGGAGAGAGAAAAAACCTGATGGCATTTTCATGAAGGTCTTCTTGAATCATGTAGAAAAAGGGTGCGGAAGCTATGGAGGTGTGTGAGCAAGATCCTCCTAAGAGTGATGGTGATCTTGGAGGTGCATGATGTGTATGAAGCTAGGGAGGTTCGGCCAACCCAAGGAGAGGTGAAGGAGATGAAGTTTAGAGCCTAGAATTCTAGGGAGAAGCAAAGCTTGGCACAAAATGGCAGCATAACTTTACTCACAATAAACTTGAAAATACAAGGTGTAGGCTCCTCCTTTTATATGCTAAGGAGGACCATAATGCAACCCTAATGCTAGCCAAATGAAATGTAAATGTGAAGCACATGGGTGCACATGGCACATGGGTGCACAAATGAGCACATGGGGAGGGGTGTGTCTAGTTTTTATGCTCACCCTCTCCATGGGCTTTCTAGACCAGCCTTGGTAAATTTAGAGGTTTTTTTTATAAACTCTAAGTTTACCTAGGTTGGTGTTTTAGGTGCCAAAATTAATTCTAAGAAAATTACAAATAAAGTTCCTATGCTAATTTTGACAAGAAATTAAAGTCTACTCTACACTAGAGTTTATGGCATTTGAACATGTAAAAGAACGTCTTCTTGGATCCTCTTGGCCATAACTCTATGGTTGGCCCAAATCTACCCTTTGGTGGGCTTGCATGTGGGCTTGTGCTTGGGCCTCTTCCATCAAAACCTAGCTATAAAGGTAACCTTAACAGAATTTGCAGAGGTACGTTTTCATTACGGCTCATTCTGATAGGGTTGTGGGCTTTTCAGTACGGTCCTACAAAGCATATTTTCTCTCAGTTTTTTGGGTGTTCTTGTCACTGACTTGAGCGTCGGAGCGCCACCGGCCGCAGAGGCGCCACCGTGTGTTTTTCAGGTTCTCAGAGAGGCCATCCGTGGTGTGGACTTGGAGGGCACATGGTGTCAAGCTACTGAGGAAGATCGTGATGAGGCTACGCTCTTGCGCTAAGTCAACCAGCAGGATCATGCTCTAAGTGAATTACTTAGAGAAAGGTTTGTGGAAGTCTTGAAAGATAGAATCTGGCAAGGAAAGGCTTGGTATTTAAGTGATCCAAGTGATCCACCTCCCTTTCCTGGGAATCTACCTACATTACTCCACCTATCTTTCTTTTAGTAAATTGCTTTCAACACATAACTTTAACCATGACTTCTCATTCTCATCATTCTAGTGAAAGTGATAGAGAGTCTATCAAAACTCTTTTGAAACAATTAGCACAAGACTTTCAATCACTTTCATATAGACAATTGCAAAATGAGTCCCAACTCAAAGAGTTGAAATTGGCTAAAGAAAGGGATGAAAACAATAAATCAAAAAAAAAATTCTCATGCATCTAGCTCTAGGGAAGATGAATCTTTTGGGGAACAAAGTCTTAGAATTAATGAATACTATCAACCACACCCTAAGAGAGCTAGAAAGGAAAGAAAAGAAAGTCCAAGAGAGTTTAGGGTAGAGCTACCTCATTTCTATGGAAAAGAAAATATTGAAAACATATTTAGATTGGGAAATGAAGGTAGAACAATTTTTTGTCTGCCACCATGTGATCGAGAAAAGAAAAGTACCCTTAGCCACCCTCAGTTTTCAAGAATATGCTAGGTCTTGGTGGACACAAAGGGAAACTAATATTAAAATTGGCAGAAAATCAGAAATACTTAATTGGGATGAAGTGAAGATGTGTATGAGAAGAAAGCTTGTTCCGCTTCCATATGTGAAAAAGAAGAATCTTAGAGAAGAAATGAAAGAGCTTATGGACAAAGGAAGAAACTTTATAAACAGAGAAAAAGAATATATTAGAAGAGAAAAAGAGTTTAAAGAAAAAAATTTAAGCTTTTGTAAGAAAGAAAGAAGAGAAGGAGAAAAGAGAAAGAGAGGAGGACGAAAGGAAAGCTAGAGAAGAGAAAGAAAAGAGAGAAAAAGTGAGGATAGAAAAGGAAAATACAAAAACATTTTTTTCTAGAGTTGAATCAGATATCGATAACATTTTATCTTGTCTAGAAAACCCTTGTGAGGATGTCCTTATAAAGAAATCTATGTTTGGAGCTGAACTAGATATAGATATAAATGTGTCCTCTATAGATAATACCGAAGAATGTTTGACTAAAAATGAAGAAGAGGAAACCAACAAAGAAGAAGAGTCTTTTATGACACCCCCTGAAAGCATAGCTGAGAAAGAATCCTTAAAGGGGGATTGCAATACTTTGAACTCTTCTTTTCAATTATATAATGCTCACTCTTCTTTACAAAAATCTCAAAAACCAAACTTTGTGATCTTATTGCCTAGCTTGGGCAATAAACAACACAAATTGAAAAAAAAATATTTTTGAAAAGGGGTCTTATGCTATTCTTTAAAAAGAATTTTAAAGATAAAATGCGTTATTTTTGTTTAGTTTTCTCTTGTTTTAATTTTCTTTTATAAAAGAAATTTATCTCATGTTTGTTTGATGTTTACTGTAGATTGACATTTGATCCTGGAGGATGAGCATAGTTGTCAAAGCAGGAATAAGGTTGTTGTTTGAGATCAACCCTATAGATATGAGGACAAAACCTCTCAAGAAGGAGAGGATGATGGAAACCATCCAGCCACATACATCCACATAATGATGAAGAAGAAGAAGCATTAGATTTGAGGACAAATCCTTTTCAAGAGGGAGGGGATGATGGAAAAGGACCAAGCCCATGATAGAAGAAGCCCAAGCCCAAGTCCAAATACAAGTTCAAGCTTCAACTCAAGCCCAATCTGGGCCAACTAAGCATCATTGGATGTCTCTTTTTGTAAATTACTTTTGAGTAGTTTTTAGTATAACATAAAGGGAGGTGTAGATATAGATATAAGAGGTGCAAATGTATAAAGATAAGTCACACCTTCCATGTGCTATAGAAAGAAGGTGTAGGTGTAGATTTAGGAAGTGCTAAAGAAAAAAACCAAGTCACACTTTCTTTGTGACTAGGAATTGGCACCAAATTCAAATGATTCTCATTTGAATTTCCCTCCATTTACATTTGAATTTTCAACCCTCTAAACACTATAAATTAGAGGGCTTGGCTCATGTAATTTGAAGATTAATCATATGAGTGAATTGCTGCCAAATTTGTGCCAATTACACTGTTGTCTCCTACTCTCCCTAGGATAGACAATTTGATCTTCAAACTTTTATTCTACCAAAGTGAGATGGCCTCACCACTCACACTTCATACCTAACCTTCATCTCCAAGGCAACAATCATCTCCTAGGAGAGCCTTGTCCATGCACATCCATTGAGCTTCCGCAAAGTTCACCAAAAATTCTCCAAAGTTTTAAGGCACTATTCCATCATTCAGTCTTGTCGCTATGTTAGGAATAGCGATCAGCTCCTTGAGCTTTACACGAAAATTATGTTTTGGGGGCGGGTCCCTTCGCGTGCGCGTTCCCGTCTGGGGCTTTTCGTAGGGTTTTCCCGCGCCCTTCTTCTCTGTGGTCGCCTCGTGCACCCTCATGGGTTGAGGTCGACCTGCTGCTCGAGGTCGGACAGGACCGACGAGACCACATTTCTCTGTGACTCGCTCGTCCGCAACAATGTGCATCAAAGCCCGATGCCTGATCTCACTTAATGTCTTTGGGTAGAACCTTAGCAGCGATTCACTGAAAGGTCCTGACAGCAGTCCCTTGACGAAGGCGTGCACCGTCATGGCCTCATCTATAGGTTTCAACCTCACTACCTGGACCCCAATCCTGTTCAAGAACTCCTTTAAGGACTCTCCCTGGTAATGTTTAATGTCAAAGACATCACAGGAGATTTGAGTGAGGGCCCTGTTAACGAGATATTGTTCTTTGAACAGCGTTGCGAACTAGTCCAAGGTAGTGATGTGTTCGTCAGGGAGGCTGACGAACCATTCCAACGTCGCGCCTGCCAATGTGCTCATAAGCAGCTTACAGTACACAGCGTCAGACCCCCCTATGAGCATCATCTAGGTGTGTAATGCCGTGAGATGAGCCTCTGGGTCCTCTACATTTTTTAAGGTGACCTTCGGGCCCAGAAACGAGGTTAGCAATGTTGTATCCATAATTGCTTAAGAGAACGGCATTGGGCGTGCCCTAAATGGTATGGGTGGTGATGGAAGAGGCCCAAGCACAAGCCCACATCCAAGCCCACCAAAGGGTAGATTTGGGCCAACCATAGAGTTATGGCCAAGAGGATCCAAGAATACGTTCTTTTACATGTTCAAATGCCATAAACTCTAGTGTAGAGTAGACTTTAATTTCTTGTCAAAATTAGCATAGGAACTTTATTTGTAATTTTCTTAGAATTAATTTTGGCACCTAAAACACCAACCTAGGTAAACTTAGAGTTTCTAAAAAAACCTCTAAATTTACCAAGGCCGGTCTAGAAAGCCCATGGAGGGGGTGAGCATAAAAACTAGACACACCCCTCCCCATGTGCTCATTTGTGCACCCATGTGCCATGTGCACCCATGTGCTTCACATTTACATTTCATTTGGCTAGCATTAGGGTTGCATTATGGTCCTCTTTAGCCTATAAAAAGAGGAGCCTACACCTTGTATTTTCAAGTTTATTGTGAGTAAAGTTATGCTGCCATTTTGTGCAAGGCTTTGCTTCTCCCTAGAATTCTAGGCTCTAAACTTCATCTCCTTCACCTCTCCTTGGGTTGGCCGAACCTTCCTAGCTTCATACACATCATGCACCTTCAAGATTAACACCACTCTTAGGAGGATCTTGCTCACACACCTTCATAGCTTCCACACCACTTTTTCTTACATGATTCAAGAAGACCTTCATGAAATGCCATCATTTGGTATCATGAGCTATGGTTCTTCAAGATGAGTTGCTTTTGGTCTTTCATTTTTAGTTCTTCTTTACTTTCATGTTGTTCATCTTATTTTCCATAATTGTCTTGCTGTTTTTTACATTTTAATTTGTTTGGTGTGCTTTGTGGAAGATCCAACCGAAGCACTCTTGTTCAATTGATCTTGAACAAGTTCTTGTGCAATTTGTGATAGGATTCCATACACCTTTGAGTTGCTATTTTCTTTTAGGCTTTTGAGTCTTTATTGCTTTCATTATTTGGTTCATATTTTGCTTTGAGTCTTTAATTTTCTGAATCCATACATGTTTTGTCAAGTCATGTTCATCCATATTGTCAACAATTCATAGTAGTCCTTTTATTTGGTGTACCGGCACTGGGCGAGGCCGGGACCCACCTGCCTGCCCGACTCCCAGTCAAGCCTGACCGAGAGACTGATAAGTCAATATCTTCAGAAATCTGGCCGAACGACCGGCAGACCGAGACCTTTGTATACTTGGCCGACTGACGAATGGCCGAGACCTTTGTATGCTTGGCCGACTGACAAATGGCCGAGACCTTTGCATACTTGGCCGACTGACGAGTGGCCGAAACCTTTGGAGACTTAACTGAGATGGTCGAAGACCACACTTATTTGGCCGATGGCCTATCCTCACCATGAGAATGTGGCCGACGGCCGAACCCTATTACGATTAACGCTCAAACCGAGATCAGTAAAGCTAATCCATCACCAAGAATTAGGTAATGCAACCCTAAGCGGTATCCACCTCGATAAACGGGCCCAACAAGGTAGGCCCATTAGAATAATATAAATAGCACGCATTCCAAGGAGTAAGGTATGTCATTATTACTGTTCACCTACCTGAGAGCTAACCACCCGCTTTACTGACTTGAGCGTCGGAGTGCCTTCGCAGGTACCCCCACCATCCGGTGTTCACCCGACGACCGAGTCCCGAGTGCCGAAAGATAAGCAGAAGGAAGAGAAGGATCCCAGTTCATCACTCAACCACCTGCCCGACCGAAGGAAGGAGAAGAAGACTTCAACAGTTCTCTAGGTCCCATCTCCCTAGCAGGAACAATTGGCGCCCACCGTGGGGCCGAGGGAAACTAGCTGAAGGAAAAAAGTAGATGGTTTCAACAAGAAGCATGGAAAGAATGACTGAAGCCGACCAAACAATGCTGCTGCTGTCTCTCCAGAGGGAGATGGCCGAGATGCGAAGAAAGGCCGAGGAGGCCGCTCAGAAAAATGAACAAGAGCTGCAAGTTCTCCGCAGGGAGAACGAAGATATGAGAAAGAAGATGGGGGAGGGAGGACCCTCTGTCATACCGACGAACGTGGTTGGCAAGTCCTACACCTCTCCCCCCAACCCGGATGTGGCCGAGGGGACGAGAGGCCGACCCCCTCCCCGCGAGACTGAGATGGGCGACGAGTCGTGCCTAATCAGGTCCACCCGAACGACCCTGACGGCCGACTCGAACCGCCGTCACCCCTTTACAAACAACATCATCGAAGTCCCACTTCCTGAGAAGTGGAAGGGTTTCAACCGAGACCGATACGACGGGTCGACCGACCCGGACGAGCATATGGACGCCTACACCACCCATATGAGTCTCTACACCTCGGACGACGCCGTCTTGTGCCGAGTGTTCCCCACATCCTTGAAGGGTGCAGCCCTTAGTTGGTTCACCAAGCTCTCACCCAACTCCATAGATAGCTTTGCCACGCTCATCGCAAAGTTCGAAACACAGTTTGCGACCAGCCGGCCGCACCACCTGACCTCAATCGCCCTGGTAGGCATCCGCCAGGAGAAAGGAGAGTCGCTGAGGACCTTCGTAGATAGGTTCAGCAAAGTGGCAATGAGCATCCGAAATCTGAGTCCGGATGTCGCCATGCACCACATGCTGACGGCCCTGCGCCCGGGGCCCTTTGCCGACAACCTATGCATGCAGCCGGCCGACAGCCTGGACGAGCTGAGAAAGAGAGCCGCTAAGTACATGCAGCTGGAGGAGCTAAGAGAGTTCCGCAACCAGGCCCGTGCCGAGGCCGGTGGAGAGAGGAAGGAAGAAAAAGACCGACAGGCTCGGCCGATACAGAGAACGGACCGGCGCCGGGAAAACCGAGACCGACCGATCCGTTTCTCGAGGTATACACCCCTAACGGCCGAGCGAGGAAGGATTCTGGACGAAGCCCTTAACGCCGAGCTGATCCCTCCCCCAAGGAAGGTGGCCAGCCCAAATAACGCCGACCGGAGGAAGCAGTGTCGGTACCACCAGAACACCGGACACTCAACCGACGAGTGTCAAGCACTTAAGGACAAGATAGAGGAACTTATCCAGGCTGGGCATCTCCGCCGGTTCGTCAGGAATGGCCGAGACCCACCAGGCCGGGCAGATCCTCCCAGGCGGACGAGGTCACCTCAGCGCGGCCGAGAAAACCAAAACAACAGAGGCGACCGACAACCCGCAAGGGCCGACCCCCCTCGAAGGGACGATCCATCAAGGGAGGGCGATAGGAGAGGTAACCGGGAGGTTATCAACACCATAGCCGGCGGTTTCGCCGGGGGAGGAAGCACAAACAACGCCCGGAAGAAGCACCTCCGGGCGGTACACCAGGTAAACGCCGTGGCGTTCCGACCAAGGATGCCACCCATCACGTTCACGGACGAAGACTTTAAAGGCGTGGACTACCGCCAGCAAGACGACCCGATGGTGATAGCGGTCGACATAGATTGATTCACCATAAGGAAGACCCTCGTGGACCAAGAAAGTTCGGTAGATATCCTCTACTGGAAAACTTTCAAGGCCATGAGAATGACCGAGGCCGAGATGATGCCATACGACGACCACGTGGTAGGATTCTCGGGCGAAAGGGTGGGTACCAAGGGGTATATCGACTTGTACACCACCTTCGGAGAGGGGAAGAACACCAAGACCATCAAAATTCGGTACCTGGTCATCGACGCCAACACCTCCTACAACATCCTCCTCGACCGACCATCCATCAACCGGCTGATGGCCATAGTATCAACCCCTCATCTCGCAATGAAATTCCCTTCGAAGACAGGAGACATTCTCACGGTCCACGTGGACCAGAAAGAAGCACGGGAATGCTACGCCGAGAGCCTCCGGGTGGAGCCTCTAAGGGCAGACACCTCTCCCCTTCGGGCGAGAAAGTCCTCCCGAAAGGACCGCTCCCCCAGGAAGATCCGGCCCCGGGAGACCCAGCCAACCGTGGCACTAGTAGACCTTGATCCCCGGGCAACCGAGGACAGGCTAGAGGCAAGAGAGGAGCTGAGGAGAGTCCCCCTCCTCGACGAAGAGCACAGCACGGCTGTAGGGACAGCCTTGGCGGCGGCCGAGGCCGAGGTCATGCACGCCGCGCTAAGAAAGAATGTCGACATGTTCGCATGGACGCCGGCCGACATGCCGGGAGTAAGTCCGGATGTCATCACCCATCGGCTGTCCATATTTAAGGAAGCCCGTCCGATCTCCCAGAAGAAGAGGGACTTGGGCGACGAAAAACGACTCGCAGCAAAGGAGGAGGCCGGCAAGCTCCTGTCGGCCGGATTCATAAGGGAGGCCCGATACACGACATGGCTGGCCAACGTCGTCATGGTTACCAAGCCTAACGGTAACTGGAGGATGTGCGTCGACTACAGAAACATCAACAGCGCATGCCCGAAGGATACCTACCCCCTCCCGAACATTGACCGACTGGTGGATGGGGCGGCCGGCCACAAAATCATGAGCTTCCTGGACGCTTACTCTGGCTATAACCAGATAAGCATGCACCCGCGGGACAAGGAGAAGACGGCCTTCATGACGGCCGATGCCAACTACTACTACGAGGTCATGCCGTTCGGCCTCAAGAACGCCGGGGCGACCTACCAGCGCCTCATGGACAAAATTTTCAAGGGTCTCGTAGGCCGGGCGGTAGAAGTCTATGTGGACGACATAGTCGTGAAGTCCGACTCGTTCGAACAACATCTGAAAGATCTGGACGAGGTCTTCAAGGCCCTAAGAGGGGTCAACATGAAACTCAACCCCGAAAAATGTACTTTCGGGGTGGAAGGAGGAAAGTTCCTAGGCTTCATGCTCACCCACCGAGGGATAGAGGCCAACCCCGACAAATGCCAGGCCATACTCAGCATGAGAAGCCCGAACACCGTGAAGGAGGTACAACAACTCCTTGGGCGGCTGACCGCCCTCTCTCGATTTGTCCCCCGCCTGGCCGAGAGGACGAGGCCGATCGTTCAGTTGCTCCGTAAAGGCAAAAAATTCGTCTGGGACGACCAATGCGAGGAAATCTTCAACAAATTCAAAGAGTTCCTCACATCTCCGGCCGTCATCCAGAAGCCGAGACCGGACGTCCCAATCCTCGTATATCTAGCAGTCTCGGAAGAAGCAGTCAGCGCTGCCCTAGTGCAGGAAGCCGAGGGCGAGGAGCGACCCATATACTTTGTAAGCCGAACCCTCCATTCGGCCGAGACCCGATATCAGATGATTGAGAAGGTGGCTCTCGCACTCGTCCTCACGGCAAGACGGATGCGCCCCTACTTCCAAAATCACTCCATAACTGTAAGAACCGACTACCCTATTTTCAAAATTTTATCTAAACCGGACCTTGCAGGGAGGATGATAGGATGGTCGGTCGAACTCTTCGAGTTCGACATACGTTATGAGCCGAGAGGCGCCATCAAGTCTCAATGCTTGGCCGACTTCTCGGCCGAGCTGACACCACTGCCCACCCTCTCGGACGGTTGGATTCTCTACGTGGACGGCTCATCAAATAAAACAGCCTGTGGAGCGGGAGTCGTCCTGGAAGGGCCGGGCGACCTCCTCCTGGAACAAGCCCTCCAGTTCGGATTTCGGGCGACCAACAATCAGGCCGAGTACGAGGCCTTGCTGGCCAGGCTGAACCTAGCTTACGACATGGGAGCGCGCGAGGTTACATGCAAAAGCGACTCCCAGGTGATGGTCGGCCAAGTCAACGGAGATTTCGAGGTTAAAGAGCCTTTGCTGCAGCGGTACTACCACGCGGCCAAAAACAGTATCGCCCGCTTCAACAAAGCGCCCTTGCAACACATACCAAGGGAGGACAACAAAAGGGCCGACATCCTGTCCAAACTCTCGATCACCAAAAAGAAGAGCCACCAGAGGTCAGTCATACAAATATGGCTGAGACACCCTAGTGTGACGGAGGCCGAGGCCGAGTGTCTGGCTATCGAAGAAGAAGAGGCCGACGCCGAAAACTGGATGACACCCGTCATCCAATATCTAACTGTCGGCACGTGCAAAGCCGGCCAAGAGAAGGCGATGAAGCAGCAATGCGCCCGGTACAACATGATTAACGAAGATTTGTATCGGAGAGGCTACTCGACCCCCCTGCTAAATGCATCACTAACAAAAGGGCCGAGTACATCCTGGCCGAGATCCATGAAGGAATCTGCGGAAATCACGCCGGGACGAGGACGATGGCCGCCAAAGTTTTGAGGGCCGGCTACTACTGGCCGACCATGCAAGGCGACTGTGCCGAATATGTGAAGAAATGCGCCAAGTGCCAAGAGTTCGGCCCCCTCCACCACACCAGGCCGGAAGAACTGCATAGCATCATCTCCCCATGGCCGTTCGCCATGTGGGGGATGGACATTATCGGGCCATTCTCCCCAGGGAAGGGGCAGACCAAATTCCTCCTGGTGGGAGTCGACTACTTCACCAAATGGATCGAGGCCAAGCCCCTCGCCTCCATCTCGGCGAAGAATGTACAAAACTTCGTATGGAGGAGCATAGTTTGCCGTTTCGGCGTCCCACACACAATAGTAACTGACAATGGCCGATAGTTCATCGACCGAGGCCTACAATCCTTCTATGACGACCTGGGCATCAAGTCCGTCACAGCCTCGGTGGAACACCCACAAACCAATGGGCAGGCCGAGGCCGCCAACAAGGTCATACTCAACGAGCTGAAGAAGCGTCTGGGCAAAGCAAAGGGCCGATGGACCGAGGAGTTGATCGAGGTACTTTGGGCGTACAGGTGCACTCCCCAAACTACCACACAAGAAACGCCCTATAGCCTGACATACGGAACCGAGGCCATGATCCCGGTAGAGGTGGCCGAGCCCACCATACGACGGCAGATGTTCGATCTCACCCTAAACGAGGAAAGCCTAGCGGTCAACCTCGACCTGGTAAGTGAGCTTCGTGACAAAAGCAAGATTCGGGAGGCTGCCTGCAAAGCCCGGGCGTCCAGACGGTACAACACCAAAGTCCGGCCTAGAGGTTTCCAGAAGGGCGATCTTGTCTGGAGAATGCGCAGCGATGCAAGAAAAAACGAAGGGAAGTTCTCATCCAACTGGGAGGGGCCTTTCCGAGTCCGAGAAGTCGCACAAGGAGGGGCCTATCATCTAGAATGGCTTTCAGGAAAAATTGTACCGAGGACGTGGAATGCCACGCACCTCAAATTCTATTACAGCTAAAATCAATAAAATCACGCACTCTTTCCTCACCCAATCAGGGAGGTTTTAACGACGCGTTTTCATCAAAAGTGTTGGAAATATTCTACCGAGAATACTGGCCGACCGCCCACTTGCTCGATTAACATCGCAAGTGCCGGCCTGCCGAAAGCCCGCTCGCTCGATTAACATCGCGAGTGCCGGCCCACCGACTGCCCACTTGCTCGATTAACATCGCAAGTGCCGGCCTGCCGAACGCCCCCTCGCTCGATTAACATCGCGAGTGCCGGCCCACCGACTGCCCACTTGCACGATTAACATCGCAAGTGCCGGCCCGTCGGTCGCCCACTTGCTCGATTACCATCGCAAAGTGACGGCCCACCGACTGCCCACTTGCTCGATTAACATCGCGAGTGCCGGCCCACCGACTGCCCACTTGCTCGATTAACATCGCAAGTGCCGGCCTGCCGAACGCCCCCTCGCTCGATTAACATCGCGAGTGCCGGCCCACCGACTGCCCACTTGCTCGATTAACATCGCAAGTGCCGGCCCGCCGGTCGCCCACTTGCTCGATTACCATCGCAAAGTGACGGCCCACCGAACGCCCACTTGCTCGAATAAAATCGCAAGTGTCGGCCTGCCGATCGCCCACATTTCACGCGCTCGAATCCAAAATTCGCTAATAGTCGATCGCCCTTATCTTAATTGCTCGAAATTAACATTCGCAATTTTATGGCCGATCGCCCTTATCTTAATTGCTCGAATTTTAACATTCGCAATTTTATGGCCGACCACCCTTATCTTAATTGCTCGAAATTAACATTCGCAATTTTATGGCCGATCGCCTTATCTTAATTGCTCGAAATTAACATTCGCAATTTTATGGCCGATCGCCCTTATCTTAATTGCTCGAATTTTAACATTCGCAATTTTATGGCCGATCGCCCTTATGTTAATTGCTCGAATTTTAACATTCGCAATTTTATGGCCGATCGCCTTATCTTAATTGCTCGAAATTAACATTCGCAATTTTATGGCCGATCGCCCTTATTTTAATTGCTCGAATTTTAACATTCGCAATTTTATGGCCGATCGCCCTTATCTTAATTGCTCGAAATTAACATTCGCAATTTTATGGCCGATCGCCCTTATATTAATTGCTCGAATTTTAACATTCGCAATTTTATGGCCGATCGCCTTATCTTAACTGCTCAAAATTAACATTCGCAATTTTATGGCCGATCGCCCTTATTTTAATTGCTCGAATTTTAACATTCGCAATTTTATGGCCGATCGCCCTTACATTAATTGCTCGAATTTTAACATTCGCAATTTTATGGCCGATCGCCCTTATCTTAATTGCTCGAAATTAACATTCGCAATTTTATGGCCGATCGCCTTATCTTAATTGCTCGAATTTAACATTCGCAATTTTATGGCCGATCGCCCTTATCTTAATTGCTCGAATTCTAACATTCGCAATTTTATGGCCGATCGCCCTTATCTTAATTGCTCGAATTTAACATTCGCAATTTTATGGCCGATCGCCCATACTTTGACTGCTCGAATTTAACATTCCCAATTTTATGGCCGATCGCCCACATTTTACTTGCTAGAATTTGACAAAAAATTTCTGGCCGGCCGACAGTTTAAACTTCTCAAATTTCATGCCAAACTCTGATAAAAGAAAAGATGGACGATGTGTTGATAAAATTGAAAAAAGCACCGGGCGATACATCAAGAACAAAATAAGAAGGCCACGCCCCAGCCTCGGAGGATACTAAAAGAAAAAGGGGAAAGGCCACAGCCCGGCCAAAGGTATAAACCTAATCCCGCACTTCAATGCACTCACCCTCGTCGGCTTCGGCCTCCCTACCCTGAACCTCGGCCTCCCCTCCTTCGGTCCCGGCCGGTTCAGCCCTTTGAGCAGTCAGAGCGGCCACCTCAACACTCGGCATAATCCGACCCTGATAAACCTCGCAATCAAGGTCGAACTCCCCAGTAGCCGGCGGCCCTCCATATAGCACGTGCGCTTGACGCACGGCCTTTTCAAAACACTGCTTCAGTAACTCCTCGGCCTCGTCATAGTTCTCGTCGAGTTCAGCTTCGACTTTGGCCTTGGCAGTTTTAAGGGCAAGCACCTCAGCGGCCGACTCAGCGAGCTTCTCGTCGGCCCACTTCTTCAACTGGGCGACCTCAGCCGCCGCCCTCCTCCTCTCGGACTCCAGTTGACGTCTCGCCTCGCCGGCCTCACTTTGAGCCAACTCTTTCTCGGCCACCTCCTTGGCAATCTTAGTGGACAAGTCATCATTAGCGGCCAAAGATTGCTCCAAGGACTGAGCGGCCTCCGAGAGCTTGTGCTCCAACTGCGACACGGTCTCCACGTGTCGGTCTTGCGCCTGGAGACCGTGTTGGAAGAGTACGACCGAGCGGCAAACGAGCTCAAGGCCGCTCCTCATAAGCTCTGAAGGGGCGACGTCCCGAAGCGACTCCCGAGACTCATCGGGGAGCGCCACACGCACCCGTCGTGTGAACTGATGGCCGCGCCCCAGGAGATCGAAGGGGGTCGGGCCAGACCTCGCCACGGCATCAGAAGAACCCGGGCGAGAGTGGGGAGAAGGTGGCACCGCCTCGGCCGCCTCTCGACGAGGGGGAGGAGGCGTCGGCATCGAGCCGGGCGACCTGACGGTAGTTGCAATGTTGCTACCCTCCCTCGGCCGCTTCTTGGACTTTTGGGAAGGACCGGCCTGCTCCCTGGACCTGGCCGCAACTTCATGAACCGGAGGCATCACCTCCAAACTACGGCGACCCTTGCGTGCGGCCGCTTTCTGTCGATGCTTGTCAAGCACGCTGACAGCGTTAGGTCGTTCGTTCACCATGGTCTCTGCAAAAGAAAAATTCAAGTTAGAAAAGGCCGAACGATAGAAATCGACTGGCCGACTGACTGGTTAACGCAAAAATAAAGCCCACACCCCGAACGGCCGCCCAACGCCCAGGCTTAGCGTAAGCCCCGATCAGCGTCCGACAGGGAAGCCTCCTCGGGAGGGCGTCAAAGAGCGCAAGAATTTCTAGCTCATCGGCACCCTCTGTCGGCCTCGGCCACTCTTTGAAGCCACAAGGCTCGCGAGTCCAATAGAGAGGGAACCTCGATCCACCGGACTCGTCAAAAAAGATGGTCGTCGCCTCCGGCCGGATGATAACTTTAACAAAACGCTCCTTAAATCTCTTATAGGAGCCAGCAAATAAGTCGAACAAAACGCTACCCGTCCGCCCAACCAACGAGTGCCACGAGGCCTTCTTAGCCGGATGAGAAGCATAGTAGCAAAGAAAGCAAGAGGGAGATGGATGGAGGCGCATCACGTCGCACAACAAGCGAAAGGCCTGAAGGGACGCCCAGGTGTTCGGATGAACCTGGGTGGGCGCCACGTTAAGCGCCCGAAGAACGCCCATCGTGAACGTGTCAAAAGGCAAAGACACGCGCAAGTCAGAAAAAAAGCAGGTATACATATAAAAGAAAGGGGGACCATCGCCCGGTCTCCCCATGCATACTCTCTCCGTTGGTCCGCAAGGAACAACGTCGAAATAACTGGACAGTCCGCCCGGCTTTAATGCTGGATTCTTGGCGAAGAACCGAGCCACGCCCTCCGCGGTACTATAGGTGGAGGATTTCTCAACCACGTTGCGATCCACCCAGCTAAAGTCCATAAGCGGTATGGCCGAGGGAGGAGAGTCCGACCGGTCACATGCGACCGCCGGATCATCCTCCCTCACGACTTCTACCGGGGACGAAGTCTCGGCCAAGCTGGTGGTAGAAAAAGAAGAAGAATAAGAGGAAGAAGACGAAGAGAAGGACTGGCCGATTGGGACAATCGAACGACCAACGGGACACACTGGACGGGCGGGGGGAGAAGATGTTCGACCAGATGAAGAAGATGTTGGCCGAGACCGGTTCCACATGACTAACCTTTTTCTGGAAATGAAATGTAGGCGAAAGGTGACTCGGCTATCAGAGATGAGGGCGAGAGATCACTCGGCTACCAGTTCGCTCGCTCCAATAGAAAATACAAGAGTATGACACTGGTGGACCCCTATATATAGGGCCCATGGGCCTCGGAATTCGAAACGTCGTATCAATCTCAACCGTTAGATCTGAGAGATCTAACGGTTCACAAATTCCCCCGCCCAAAAAAACCCCTCATCAATGCGCGTCACGTCGCGCCGTCTGGGGTCATGTCACGCCGCTTAGTCAAATCACACCTCGAAAAACGAAACGATCGCACGACCAAGGGAACCCAACCGTCTCCCATCATCAAAGACTCATCGGACATATCTAACACACATCTGTCCTTGAGCCTGGGGGGCAAGTGTACCGGCACTGGGCGAGGCCGGGACCCACCTGCCTGCCCGACTCCCAGTCAAGCCTGACCGAGAGACTGATAAGTCAATATCTTCAGAAATCTGGCCGAACGACCGGCAGATCGAGACCTTTGTATACTTGGCCGACTGACGAATGGCCGAGACCTTTGTATGCTTGGCCGACTGACAAATGGCCGAGACCTTTGCATACTTGGCCGACTGACGAGTGGCCGAAACCTTTGGAGACTTAACTGAGATGGTCGAAGACCACACTTATTTGGCCGATGGCCTATCCTCACCATGAGAATGTGGCCGACGGCCGAACCCTATTACGATTAACGCTCAAACCGAGATCAGTAAAGCTAATCCATCACCAAGAATTAGGTAATGCAACCCTAAGCGGTATCCACCTCGATAAACGGGCCCAACAAGGTAGGCCCATTAGAATAATATAAATAGCACGCATTCCAAGGAGTAAGGTATGTCATTATTACTGTTCACCTACCTGAGAGCTAACCACCCGCTTTACTGACTTGAGCGTCGGAGTGCCTTCGCAGGTACCCCCACCATCCGGTGTTCACCCGACGACCGAGTCCCGAGTGCCGAAAGATAAGCAGAAGGAAGAGAAGGATCCCAGTTCATCACTCAACCACCTGCCCGACCGAAGGAAGGAGAAGAAGACTTCAACAGTTCTCTAGGTCCCATCTCCCTAGCAGGAACATTTGGCTTGATTGTTTCTTGATTTTGGGTCTCTTTAATTGCTTGAATCTGCTGTTCTTTGCTCTTTTGGTGCCTTTTAATTTTAGTTTGAGTTCATATTGTGTTTAGATCCTACACAATTCTATTTCACAAATTTCCTTTGTGTCTAAACTTTGGTATCTTGCTGTTTTTTGTTTCCAGTTTTCAAAATCCCCTGTTTCAGATTTTCTGTGCTGACTGTTTTGATCCAGAAAAATAATTTCACTCATAGGAAAATTTTGATTCTCTGGAATTTGCAAGTTTGAAGTGTTATAGAAAGGACAAAAAAAGAATTAGTCCAAAATAAGCAACAGAAAAAAAATGATAAATCTTTTAAAATCAGTGTGCAAATCTGAGGCGCTACAGCTGGCGTAACTGAACACCAAAATTGCAAAATTTATTAAACAAAATTGGTGCATGCGTTCTGAGTGATTCCAAAGCCATATTTTAGCTAAGATCTTGAATATCTTGCATATCAAATTTCAGAATCATATCTTAAAAACAAAGCTCAGCATAAATTGGGGAAAAACACGTTTCTGGCCCACAACATTTTCCAGTGGTGCTGTTTTTTTATTTGGTCATCTAATTCTAGTGCCATTCTTAGGATTCTTTTGTGTGCCTACCTTTATTTTGGTACCTTTTATTTGCTTGCTTAATATTTCTTGGACCTCTTTCTAGTTGTCATAGTCTAACTCCTTTTGGTGGTACTGTTTTATTCAATTAAATTGTTTCTTGCTTTTGTTCTTTGACCTCTAATTTGGGTGCTGGAATTTATTCTCCTTTGGTGCTTATGTGAATGGAAACTTGACTTGGTTAAGGTTTAGTCCTTTGATAGGTGCTGGAAATTGGAGAATTAAGACCTTCATTCTAAGGAGAAGACAAATACAAAGCCGAGACAAACTTTCTCAAAACACTACACACATTTGGATCAACAAAGGGAGTTTTTCTTAATTTCCTTGCAACTTGTTTTGTGTTAATTACCTCTTAATTACGATTTAGACGGTGAGTGTGTCTTCAAGGGCTCAAAGTGTCCAAGAAGCCTCACCTAGGGCCGACTAGTATAGAATTCTTAATTAGAAATTCTTAATTGTTTGTAATTGCCTTTTCTTTTGCTTAGTTAGTGACGCTTTGCATGATTATTTTGTTAAGTTTGTGTCAAACCGTCTAGCTTTGTTGATTAGTTAGCATACATTTGTTTTCTTGCATTGAAAAAAAAAAGTTTTGATTTTTCAACTTAATTGTGTTCTAAGTAGTTTACTAAGAGGAAGTTTTCTGTGAAGACATTGAGGGATAGTTTTTGGCTAAGGCAAAGGCTTGGTACTTAAGTAGTCCTTTGTGACTCACCTCCCTTACCTGGAAGACTACCTTCTTTGACTTCCCTAAATTTTTCTCAAGGTAAAATACTTCTACACACAAAGTTTTAGTCGTGTCTTCTCACTCCTCTAAATCTCTTAAAAGTGAGTTGAAATCCTTGAAATCTATTTTGAAACAACTTACTAAGGATATTCAATCAATTTCATCTAAACAATTGGAGAATGAGATCAAAACTAATGAATTGACTAAAGCAAAGAATGAGAAGTCTCAATTTTCAAAAAAATTACATTCTCATGCATCTAGCTCTAAACATCATGATTATCTTGGGGAAGAAAGTCTTAGGAAAAATGAATATCATCAACAATTCCCTAGGAGAGCTAGGAAAGAGAGACAAGAAAACCTAACCAAGCATATCTCTCACACTCAAGCTAGAGAAATTCCATGTTTAGAATACCTTGGCAATGATCAATTAGCATCTCAATATTTCAATGAAAGATCTATGATCTTAAGGGACAAAGATGAGAATAGTAGCCAAGAAAAAGAAACTAGTGAGAGTGAAGAAAATGTAAAAATAGAAAAGCAAGAGAAAACCCTTGGGAAACAAAAGGCGTGGGAGAAGAGTGTTCCTTCCCACAAGGTCATTCAACAAGAAGGAAAAGTTGAAAATACATTTGAAAATATACCTCTTGTTGAACAACCTAGCCTTACCTTTTGTAAAGGAACACTTGCAAGCCTAGAAAAAAAAGAAGAATCCTTAAAAAAGGCTTGCATAGATAAAAATATAGTAGATTATTTTACATACATGCCAAGATATCACCAAGTGAAGGTCAAGTCATCTATAGGCATCTACAAAGACAATTTTTTATGTGAAGTAGTGCCTAAAGAAACTTGTCATGTCTTATTGAGACAACCTTTGCAACGAATTGAAATTTCCATGAACAAAGGTTGTATCAACAAGACTACCTTCACACATAAAAGAGAAATTCTTCATGAAGGAGAACTCATGGGTCAAATTAGAGTTGATAAAACTCTAGAGCTTTTAAAAGGAAAATTATTGTCACCCATGAGAAAAGATGTTCAAAGACATTACCCTAGATACATTCCATGTTTTAAAAATACATCTAAGGCGATGTCTCATGAACTCTATACTCCTTCACCTTTTCCAAATGATCCTTGGGAAGACATAAGCCTAAATTTCATATTAGATATTCCTAGGACAACAAAAGGTTTTGATTCCATTTTCATGGACATGGATAAACTCTTCCTTAAAGAAGTGACAAGTCTTCATGATTTCTCTTCAAACTTAGTGTTGGATAGAGCTCCAAAATTTGAAAACCATCATTTGAGGATTCTCTTGGAAAAACTTGCAACTAAGTTGTCCTTTTCAAATTCTTATCATCCTCAAAAGAATGGTCAAAATAAAATTGAAAACATAGCTCTTGTTACTATGCCTAGAGAAATCATGAAAGACAACCACAATTCTTGGGATGAGTATCCTTTTTCTATTGAGCATGCATACAATAGAGTAGTCCACAAGACTACTAATATTTCTACATTTGAAGTTGTATGTGAACATAGTCCTCTTTCTCTTTTTGCGTTGTTACCACTTCCTAAAGGAATTATGCCTAAGGAACAAGTAACCACTATTGAAAATTTTACAAAGCATGAGAGGATTAGAGAACACATGCAACCATCAAAAGAGAAATATTGTAAAAAGTTGCAAAAAACAAAAGAAAAACAAAAATGGCAACTTCATAAAATTGATTTGTATATAACTTCTTCAACTAACTCATTTGCTTTATTTGATAATTCCCCTAGGTGGACGTTGGATCCGGGAGGGCAAGCATAGTTGATGAAGCAAGAGGCTACTATCCGAGATCGAATCTCTAGATCTGAGGATAGATCTTCTCAAGGAGAAGGAGATGATGGACACCATCCAGCCACATCCATTCCCCTAGCCATGAAGAAGAAGAAGCAATGGATTTGAGGACAAATCTTTTTCAAGAGGGAGGGGGTGATGGAAAAGGCCCAAGCACAAGCCCACATGCAAGCCCACCAAAGGGTAAATTTGGGCCAACCATAGAGTTATGGCCAAGAGGATCCAAGAATACGTTCTTTTACATGTTCAAATGCCATAAACTCTAGTGTAGAGTAGACTTTAATTTCTTGTCAAAATTAGCATAGGAACTTTATTTGTAATTTTCTTAGAATTAATTTTGGCACCTAAAACACCAACCTAGGTAAACTTAGAGTTTCTAAAAAAACCTCTAAATTTACCAAGGCCGGTCTAGAAAACCCATGGAGGGGGTGAGCATAAAAACTAGACACACCCCTCCCCATGTGCTCATTTGTGCACCCATGTGCCATGTGCACCCATGTGCTTCACATTTACATTTCATTTGGCTAGCATTAGGGTTGCATTATGGTCCTCTTTAGCCTATAAAAAGAGGAGCCTACACCTTGTATTTTCAAGTTTATTGTGAGTAAAGTTATGCTGCCATTTTGTGCCAAGCTTTGCTTCTCCCTAGAATTCTAGGCTCTAAACTTCATCTCCTTCACCTCTCCTTGGGTTGGCCGAACCTCCCTAGCTTCATACACATCATGCACCTTCAAGATCAACACCACTCTTAGGAGGATCTTGCTCACACACCTTCATAGCTTCCGCACCAGTTTTTCTTACATGATTCAAGAAGACCTTCATGAAATGCCATCAGGTGGGGCACGCTCGTCCACTGTGCGCTCCCCTACTTGTTGCAAATCTCTGTGCAGTTCCTCATTGGTTCTGTGTAGTTCTTCATTGTCTGCACGAGATGCGGCAATCTCAACCTTAGATGCTGCCACCGCCTCTTGGAGGGCGCGCATGGTCTCCAAGAGTTGTTGCATGGTAACGTTGTCCCCTCCAACGGGTGCAGCACCTGGGGCGCAGCAAATCCTTGCCTCGTACTCCTCAAATCGTTGGTAAGAACTCTTAATACAATTGTGAGTGGGACCTTGTTTTAACGGACCCAACAGTGGGCGCCAAATGTTCTCGCCGGTTGACTCGAACGACAGCCTTCGGCTCTCCTATCTTCGCTTGAGAATCATACTTTCTTGATCAAAGAATCTCTCACCTGCAAAGACAAAGGGCACCTTGACGGTCGTTTGCACTCTGACGCTTAAGTTAGTATAAGAGCAAAGAAACACTAAGTTTATAAAGTAGTTTCAATATTAGAAACTATGTACCTTGCTAGGGTTCTTAACACCCTTTATATAGGTTGAAACTAGGGTTTACCTTTGTTTCCTTACTCGTGTCTAGGGTAGCTTAAAGAATGCCCCTGCACCGCTATTACATAATATCAACGTAATCTAGCACATGGAATTCCCTTAACTAGAGTGCAACGACTAACAGAGTGGCCGCCTGGGTATCAACTTATGCACCTAATCTCTAGCGCCATTTGTTCTGCAGGTGCCTTAAGTATTCACGTGCCATGCATGTAGCTGTCGCGCCTGAATGCGCTATTCACACCACGTGCATGGATCCCTCGTGACTTAGGCTTTTTCCTTATCTTACGTTTTCAACTAGTAACGGTGTAATTCTGGGACCCACCTTACGTGGCCCAATATAATTGTTTAGGTCGTCGACGTCTGATCTCTCCCTCTGTTGGCGAGGTCCAATCTCTCCTTCTGACGTCGAGGTCTATGGTACCGATGTTCGAAGACTGACCAATCCCCTGATAGGTGTGTTTAGGACCCACCTTACGTGGCCCACTTCCACTATCAGGCACCGGTGTGTGATGTCTGAGGTCAGTCACTGGGGTTGATGACCGAGGACTGGTCGGGACACCTTAATTGTCTTGTTGTTTTTAATTTTGTTTTAATTTGTTGTTACTGGTTGGAAATTCCACTCGGTACATCTTGTTCAATTGTGCTTGAGTAATCCGTGTGCAAATTTGATGGAGTTTTGTGTTGTTGTTTTCATTTTTCCTTATTTGAGTCTTTCTTGTTGTCTTAATCGGTTCATATTGTTTTGATCTGAGTCATTTTGATTTTTGAATCCAATTCAGTTTTATCAAGTCATGTTTCTCCTAAAAATGTCATCAATTCTTAGTAGTGCAAATTATTCTTGATTTGGTTGCTTGTTTTGATTTGAGTGTAGTTTTATATTTCTGTATTTGAGCTTTTGGTGTATTTTTATTGTTAGATTTGAGTTCATGCTTGTGTGTTAGATCCATACAAGTTCATATACATCAATTCCATTGTATCTTTAAAGTTTTTCAATTCTTTTTTTATTTCCAGTGTATGTTTCCTCTGTTTCCCTGAATCTGTGTTGGCTGAAAATGTTTGTGAAAATTAATTTCGTTGGAGAAAAATTCTGAACCTCTGGATTTAAGTAGTTTAAAGTGTTAGAAAAAAGTTAAAAAAAAAGTAAATCAAAATTAAAAAAAAAATGATAAATCAAATAAAATCAGTGTGAAATTCTGGCACGAAAAAAAATGGTGAAGTGGCAGTAGATTTGAAAAAATTATCACAATTAATCAGTGCATCATTTTGGTGTAATTCCATCGCCAAATTTGAGTTAAGATTTTGAACTTTCTGTGGTTTAAATTTCAAATTCAAATTTGAATTATCCAGCTCAGCATAATTTGTTTAAGTCACGCATTTTGACACCTCAAATTTTCAGTAGTGCTATTTTGGTTTTCTTAATCCAAATCTAGTACCATTCTTTAGGTTCAATTTGTGTGTCACATTTTATTGAGTGCCTTATTTTGTTTGCTTATCATTTTCATTTAATACTCTTTCAAGTTTTGTCATATATCTACTCTCTTTGTTGTAGTGCAATTTTCAATTGAAACTTTTGTTGCTTTAAAATTTTGTTGACCTCTTTCTTGGTGGAAGTATTTCAAAAGTGCCTTGTTGAGTTTGGAGCTAACAATTTTAGGTGAGAATCCTTATCATTCAAAGAGGTGCATAGACTAGGATTTAAAAGCAATTGTGCTTAAAAATTTATTGATTCAATTTTCATTGTATTTTCTTTGAGTTGTATCTTGCAAAACCATGATCAATTAGAAGATTAATTGCGCATTAGACGGTGAGTGTGTCTTCAATGGTTCTAAGTGCCTAGAAGCCTCACCTTAGGATACGTCTAGTTTAAAGCTTTCTAGTTAACAATTATCAATTGTGTTTAATTGTTTTTGTATTCTTGTTTTCTTGCATAAACTTGTATTTTCATTCTTGATTGTGCTCTAAGTGAATTAGTTTGAGAAAGGTTTGTGAAAGTCTTGGAGGATAGAATCTGGCTAGGAAAGGCTTGGTACTTAAGTGATCCAAGTGATCCACCTCCCTTTCCTGGGAATCTATCTACATTACTCCACCTATCTTTCTTGTGGTAATTTACTTTTAACACATAACTTTAAAATTGTCTTCTCATTCTTCTAGTCCAAATAAAAGTGATAGAAAGTCTACAAAATCTCTTTTAAAACAATTAGCCAAAGACTTTCAATCACTATCATATAGACAATTGAGACATGAGGCCCAACTAAAACAAAGGGATGTTCATTTTGCTAAATTAGAATAAGAGTTGAAACTTGTTAAAGAAAAGAATCAATACACCAAAAATAATAAAAAAATCTTCACATACATCTAGCTCTAGGTTAAGATGAATGAATATTATCAACCTCAACCTAGGAGAGTTAGAAGGGAAGAAAAAGAAAATAGTGAGAGAGCATATCCATGTGAAGGGGAGTTAATGATCTGAAGAACCCTCAACAACGAATCTAGTGTGAACCAAGAGACACAAAGAGAGAACATTTTCCATACAAGATGTAAAGTTTTAGAAAATGTTTGTTCTCTCATTGTGGACAGTGGCTCTTGATGCAACTGTTGTAGCGCTAGAATAGTTGAGAAGTTGAATCTACAATTAATACCTCATCCTAAACCTTATAAACTTCAATGGATAAATGAAAATGGGGAGTTAACTGTAGATAATCAAGTGAAAGTCGAGTTTTCTATGGGAAATGTTCCTGCTGGTTGACCGATGAGATCTTCGTGCGTAGCTTTGACTCGCGATCAAGGACTCCTTCTTCTCCAACTCAGATCTCCACCCTGCTCCGCCGTGAATACCTGAAAAGGAGTGAGCAAAGGGCGTCCTCGCGGCCGTTTGCACTCTGACGGTCAAGTCAGCAAGCAAGAACACTAAACACCTCCGTCTCTGAGCACCGTAACTGAATGCCCTAGAGGTGTGTAACTAACTCGTAACTAACTTCTCTCTCTAACTCTCCAACCACTCGTGCGTGCAGTGAGCGAACGAGCGAATGATCAGAAAGTGTGTAAACTGTGTAAAGCGTGCAACTGATAAAACGTACCTTGCTAAGCTTTCAGAAAAGCTTATATACCTTGGGTTTCAGTGCTTACTGCCACGTGTCCTTCTGACTTAACCGCAATTCCACGTGGAAGATCTTACAGCGCTATAACCCAACTTAGGGAAATTCCAGCGTGTAAGTCTTCCTTCCTCGAAGTGCATCTGACGCGAGGGGTGACTACTTGGGTGCCAACTCATGCGCCCCAGCTTCTGGTCACTCGCCCTAGGAGTGTATCTGCCTTGCTCTCGTACCATGCACATGGTTCACCCCTGGGCGTGGCCCTCTTTTGGGTCATATCTGTCCCAGGGATTCTCCAAAGGTGGCGTGGGTACTTCACGAGTCAGGTTACTCCCTGCTGGTCCTGGGGATATGGCCTTGAAGCCACCTTTCTCCTTCCCTTATCACTGTTCTGGGGTACGGGGCCCGAGGCCTCCTCGTCCGTACCGTGGCCTCTTAGCGTGTCTTCCCCTCCACGGCCTTTCCTACCCGTCGGTATCGGGGGATGACAGCATCGACACCTGAGTTTGTCGACGCCCACCATGGCGACGCCCGTTCCTGGCGACGCCCAAATTGGTCAACCTATTGACTTTCTCCCTTCGGCCCCATATGGTGGGTCTCACCATATGTTTGACTTTGACCTTGACTTTGACTCTGGTCAACGCCCGGGGACGGGTCGGTACAGGAAACTATAAAGACAATGTTTTATGTGATGTAGTTCCCATAGAAGCTTGTCATATTTTGTTGGGTAGACCTTGACAATTTGATAAGAAAACTATGCACAATGGTCTTACCAATGAGATTACTCTCACTCATAGGAAAAAAAATGTTTGTACTCTATCCCTTATCACATTCACAAATGGTAAAGGATCAAGTACAAATGAAGCAAAAGAGAAAGGAAGAGAAAAAAAGAAAAAAAAAAAAAAAAAACCAAGAAAAAGCCCTTTGGGAAAAAGAGGCGTGGGAGAAGAGTGTTCCTTCCCACAAGGTCATTCAGAAAGAAGAAAAATTTGAAAAGATACTTCTTTCTGAACAACCTTCAGACCTCCTGCTTTATAAAGGAACACTTGCATGCACTGCCACACTTACTGAGACTTGTGTTCTACCTCCTCAAGTAAAATAAATTTTAAAAGAATTTGATGACATATTCTCTAAGGAAGGCCCTATTGGACTTCCACCTTTTAGAAGAATAGAACATCAAATAGACTTAGTTCCAGGAGCTAGTCTACCCAATAGACCAGCTTATAAAACTAATCCTGAAGAAACTAAGGACATAGAGTCAAGGGTACAGGATTTGTTTGAGAAGGGATGGGTTCAAAAGAGCCTAAGTCCTTGTGTTGTCCCTGTTTTGTTGGTTCCAAAAAAAGATGGAAAATGGAGAATATGTTGTGATTGTAAAGCCATCAATAATATCACCATCAAATACAGGCATTCAATCCCAAGACCAGAGGTTAGAAGTTTTCATGGTCTAACAAGCTTTTATAGAATATTTGTGCCTAACTTCCTGAGTCTAGCTTCAACACTCAATGAGTTAGTGAAGAAAGACACTCCATTTTGTTGGACGGAGAAGTAAGATTAAGCCTTCAAAAGGCTAAAAGCTCTACTCACTAATGCACATTCTAGCGTTACCAAATTTTGCAAAAAAAAATTGAGCTAGAGTATGATGCATTAGAAGTAGACATAGGTGCAGTGTTGTTGCAAGGTGGACACCCAATTGCTTATTTCAGTGAAAAAATCATGGTGCTTCCCTCAACTACCCCACCTATGATAAGGAGCTTTATGCACTTGTGAGGGACCTGAAGACTTGGGAGCACTATCTAGTTTCAAAAGAATTTGTAATTCATAGTGATCATGAGTCTTTAAAATATCTGAAGGGTCAACATAAGTTGAACAAACGGCATGCAAAATGGATAGAATTTCTTGAACAGTTTCCATATGTTATCAAATACAAGAAGGGTAGTACAAATATTGTGGTTGATGCTCTCTCAAGGAGACACGGCCTCTTTTCAAAATTGGGAGCCCAAATCCTTGGATTTGAAAATATACCTGAACTTTACAAAGAAGATCAGGATTTTGCATCCATCTTTGCTAAGAGTGAACATAGATCACAAAGAGGATTTTATGTGTCTGAGGGGTATCTATTTAAAGAAGGAAAACTTTGTATACCTCGAGGAACACATAGAGAACTTCTTGTAAAAGAATCTCATGAAGGAGGACTCATGGGCTATTTTGGAGTTGAGAAAACTCTAGAGCTTTTAAAAGGAAAATTCTTTTGGCCACACATGAGAAAGGATGTTTAGAGACATTGTTATATATGCATTCCTTGTTTAAAAGCTAAATCTAAAACAATG
Organism: Phaseolus vulgaris; assembly: GCF_000499845.2. Taxonomy (NCBI): domain Eukaryota; kingdom Viridiplantae; phylum Streptophyta; class Magnoliopsida; order Fabales; family Fabaceae; genus Phaseolus; species Phaseolus vulgaris. The sequence continues at coordinate 27,514,469 of NC_023755.2, forward strand.
CCTCATGGACTCTATACTCCTTTACCTTTTGCAAGTGCTCCATAGGAAGACATAAGCATGGATTTTATTCTAGGGCTTCCTAGGACAGCAAGAGGTTTTGATTCCATTTTGTGGTTGTGGACAGCTTTAGTAAAATGGCACATTTTATTCCATGCCACAAGGTGAATGATGCTAATAATATCTCTAGGCTCTTCTTTAGAGAAATGGTAAGACTTCATGGTCTACCTAAAAGCATCGTTTCAAATAGGGATCCAAAATTTGTAAGCCATTTCTAGAGAGCTCTATAGGAAAGGCTTGGAACTAAGTTAAATTTTTCAACTTCTTGTCATCCTCAAATGGATGGTCAAACTGAAGTTGTAAACAAATCTCTTTCTACTATGCTTAGGGCAGTCATGAGAGGCAACCACAAATCTTGGGATGAGTACCTTCCAACATTGTCTTCAGATGCTCTTCATGTTCTTCTCCGGTCCTTGAATAAATAAGCATTTCATCTATAAAGACCACAACAACTTATCTAAGAAAGAATAGAAATTTCTATTCATGTAATCCATGAACAGAGCTGGAGCGTTTGTTACTTCAAACAATATCACTACATACTCATAAAGTCCATATCGAGACCTAAAGGTTGTTTTCTGCACATCTTCAGCCTTTACCAAAATCTGCTGCTATCTAGATCTCAGATCAAACTTTGAGAACACTGAGGCTTCATGTAACTGATCCCTCAAACCATCAATTCTGAGTAGAGAATACTTGTTCTTGGTGGTGAACTTATTCAACTGCCTGTAGTCCATACACAATCGAGACTCCCCGTATTAATGGTGAACATTCCACTTCTCTCTTTGGAGGTAATCCAGGTATTCCTTCACTATAAGTATATTACTCATCCCATCTTCATTCTTAACTCCCATCTGAGTTAAGAATATAAAATAACTTGATCCTTCCTTCAGTTCAGACCACACTTGTTGAGTAGACATAAATTCTGACCCACTGGAATTTGGAAACACTATCATCTGCTGACCACAATATATGAGAATGTAATTGGCAGATAACAAATCCATTCCTAGAATAACATCCAATTCGTCTCCTACATACTTAACATAAAGGAGTATGTCGATTCTGAATCACACAATGCTTTAAAAAAAACATAACAATTAAACAACATCCATCTTGTGGGAAACTTTTGATCCTATCCAAGCAATTTCTCTATCTGCTGCCTTTCAACAATTTTCTTTGTCTAACTGTAACCTAACACAATTAAGATATCCCATTCTTTTTTCCAAAATCATTGATACCTCTCAATATGATATAATCAACCTGTAAACTTCTTCTCCACCAATTCTCAAATTTCCTTTTAAGCTTTATTGTTCAGCTAAAGCCATCTTATGCTGTGTTATTGATACTAACATATTCCAAGTTCCAAATCAAAGAAGATTCTTACTTTCATCTTGAAACTTAACTCTAGTACTTCCTATTGAAACACATGCTTAATTAAATCTTTAAATCTTCAACATACTGCTCTTCATAACTTATATCTTTATGAAACTAAACCATGGCATAACTAAATCTAACTTGCAACTTGCTCCACACTTGTTGAGCAACTAACTATACATTGTATTTCCTAGAGATTTTGAAACTATTGTTTTCTATTCCTACAACTATAAAAATGAAATCAATTAAAGAATCAATTTATTCTGAAGATAACATCTAGATCTTACAAAACAAGCGTCTCAAAATCATCTAGAATTTGAGTTTATCAACCAAATCATAATACTTATAATAAAAAGTATTACACCAAAATAATTATTGGTGTAAAACTGTTAATCTAAAAGACAACTTTCAATTAAATACACAAACACTTAATAAAATGAAATAAATCATACAAGAATTTAATATAATCTCAACTTCAAACTTTTAGAATTAAGATAGAGAATCATCTCGATTCAGTTATGAGTGTGCACCCTCACTACTTTATCAAGATCCTTTCATTCTTAATACTAAAACTTTCATTTAGAACATACATTTACTATAGCACAAACAAGATTTCAGAAACTTTTAAAAACAGACAATTTGAAAACCTTTCACTATATCTTTAATTAAGACTCCAACAATTATTTATAAGTAGAAGAAACACAATGAACTCACTACCCTCAGGTCATCCTAAGGATGAACTGCTCTGATACCAAATGTAACATCCTTATATTTTCCCACATCAAAAAAATATATAATCTATATAAAATATTAAAATGAATATATAAACATAATACAAAAAAAATGTCCACAACTCTTTCTTAAAATGTTTCAAAACATATCTCACTTCATAAGACTTTAAATATTTACACACAAAAAAAACATTAAAACAAATGTTCACAAAGAAATAAAATATTTCCAACATCCAACTACTCAATGAGGAGCTCTATCACCTGTAACATCATTTGCTCCTGTGTAAATACACGATCATCACAGATAAAGAAACAACACAAACAAATAACAGGGTAAGCTAGCTATATAAAACAAAATTCTATAAAATTTCAATTTGAAATTAATAAACATAAATCATCAAGTCTCATACAAATTCTCAAATGATCAAGTGTCTATTAAAATTCAATATTCATCTTTCACATGTCAGACTTCCACTGACTCATATCACATAGACACTTCACTCAACTTCCGGAAGACTCATGCGTTGACTTAGACTCAGAGATTTGCACCTGTCATAATATATCACTGTGAAATCCACACAGCTATGCGCATTGTTCCCGCCAGTTAGCCCAAACGTCTTCGTGCACTCACAACAACCTTCACGTTCAGGACTCCCTCCACTCTAACGGTGCTTTCCTCCGACTGGATCACCTACAAAACAAGAGACAAAGGGTGCCCTCGCGGCCGTTTGCACTCTGTCGCTCAAGTCAAACTCCAGGCAATGAAACACAAAGAAAACTATAAACTCTGAGAGCTTTGTGTGTTTATTCTCTAACTCTGTGTGTTTTTCTCCTTAGAATTGCGTACCTTATTATGTTGGTTGTTATCCTTAATATACTCTTTAGTGTTTCTGCCTCTTTCGCTAATCGTGACTTAAGCTTACTGTAAGTGTGTCCTAGCGTCACTATCACCCACTCTTAGGGCCATTCAATGTGCAAGACCCCCTTGCTGGAGTGAAACCTGCGAGAGATGACCATTTGGGTGCCAACTCATGCACCCAATCCCTGGGTCATTCGCCCTGGGAGTGCCCTACCTTATTCATGTGCCATGCATGTGGATCACCCCTGGGACGTGACCCTTACCAGGCGTCTCTTTCCTAGGGGCTCTTTGATTGTGGCGCACCCTACCGCCTCGTCCACACCCCATGCATGGACTCTCTGTGGCTTTGACTTCTCCCTTACTGAGTGCTAGAATGTGCTTGGAAACTACCTTTTTCGACTCAACTTTAGGGTTTGGGTTGTTGGGGTGATGAGAATAAAAAAGATGTTGTTAATAGGAAGAATGGACAAGGGCCAAATCATTTAAAGTTCTTCTTATTAGTCTTTTCAGAAGATGAGGCCCAAGCCCAAGAAGGCCAAAGCACAACAAGCCCAAGTCCATCCCATGAGGGACAAGGCCAAGCATTAAATAAAAGAGCATCATTTGAATTACTCTTGTATAGTTGTAGGAGGTGTGGATATTAAATAAAGGAGTGTGAATATGTAAAATAAAGTCACATTGTCCATGTGACTTAGGAGAGTAGGTGTAGGTGTAGTTTTTAGGAGGTGTCATAGTAGAAAAAGGTCACACCTCCCATGTGACTTGTTTTTTGTGGGAATTTCAAATGAGTTTCATTTGAATTTTCCCACCTATTTTTCAGCACCCTCACATTATAAATAGAGGTGTGGGCTCTTGTAAAATTCAGATTTGAGAATTGATATAGCAAAACTCTCCTAAATTGGTGATAGAGTGTGTGAGAACTTGTTTTCTCCTCTTCCTTGTCTCATCTTGAGTGCCTTGGTTCTCTCAAGTGGCGGCATTGCTCACTTATCTTGGAGCCTTCACACTTCAAGTGGCGTGACCATCGACCAAGCTCTTCATTCTCATAAGTTCCTCTCTTCTCCATCTTTTCATTTCATTTCCATATTCATACGAATTCAAAAACATGTCTAGGTTCCTTCTATTCGGTGTTTTTGAGTTTAAATTCATATAGTGTTCGGTTCTTACTCTCTTTTGCTGGATTCAAGTGTTTCTTCTTAATTTGTTCGGTGCATTTCGTTTTCAAGCTTTTTAATCGGTGCTTTTGTATTCTTATCTCTTTTAATCGGTTCAATTGGCAAGAAATGGATCTTCCATGTGAGTTTGGTGTTTGGTGTTTGGTGCAAGTTTTGGTGAGTTCTTGAAACATAGAACATTGATCCAATTCTATTGAAAGTGCCTATTCATTCTCCAACTCAAGTTGATTCCATAAAATGTCAAAGAATCATCTATACTTTGCTATTGGAATCATATCATGTGGTATCCAGAGTTTAGGTTTGTTCTTGTTTAATTTTGAGTTGTTTTGCACTTTTAATTCAAGAGCTCTATATTCTTATTGTTTATCTTTCTGTTTTAGGCTTAATTTTGAGTTGTATTGTTGTTCTCTTAATTGTGCCTATCATGTGTTTGTGTCTTTTCCTTTTTTAAATCCATACAAGTTTTGTCATAGTCATGTTTTTCCAAGAATGTCATCACTTCTTTGTAGTTCTTTTATTGTAATTTTTGTTTCTTGCTTTTGTGTAATACAGTTTTTCTGAACTTGTTCTTGATCCTTTGTGCCTTTTCTTTTTAGTATTGAGTTCATACTTGTATTTTAGACCTATACAAGTTCCTATACATCATTTCTATTATGTCTTTGCTAGTTCTTAATTCTGTTTTTCATTCCTATTAGGATTCCTCTGTTTTTCAGAAATTGTGCTTACTGTTTTGCCTTATTGCAATTGATTTACTTACTGGAAAATTCTGAAATTTTGGATTTGTGTTCTTCAAAGTGTTATAAAAGATTAGAAAAAATAATTACTTAAAAATTCAATGTACAAAAAAATTATAAATCAAAAACAAACAGTGTGTATTTCTGCCGAAAAAAATACGGTAATCTGGCAGTGATTTTAGAAAATTTATCTCAATTAATTGGCTTACTGTTTTTGAGTAATTCCAGTGCCATTGTTGAGCTAAGATCTTGAACTTTCTGTAGTTACAATTTCATAATCCAGTTCGCTTTATATCATTCCAGATAAATCTTTGAACATCAAGCACAGTTTGCACAAAAATATTTTTTCAGTAGTTCTGTTTTTGTTTTCTTCATCTAATCTAGTGCTTTTCTTTAGGTCTCTTTTATGTGCCTTCTTTTTCATTGAGTATCTTATTTTCTTTCTTGTCTTTTCTTCATTACTCTTTGAGTTTGTCATACATCTTGTATTCCTTTTGTTATAGCCTTTTCTTGCTTATACCTTTTCTTGTTTGTCTTTCATTGGTTTTGTGGTGATTTGCTTTGAGATTGTGTGCTCTTGCTTTGACATCTTTCATTTGAGGATACTAAAGGCCTCAAGATCAGATTGGTAAAGAGGAGTATTCTTTCTTTGGAGTGATTTAAGTGACACTTCACTTCGGCATTTTGGTCCAATTTCTTTTTGCTAACCTTGTTTTCTTAACATTGTTTATTGTTTTGTTTGTTGTTTTCTTTTACAAATGGCTTCATATTCCAGTGGTGATTCTTACAAACAGCATTCTCCTAGTAAAGCTTCTGTTCTTGGTGAATTAAAAGAGGCAAAATGAACCATTACTCTCCAAGATGAAGCTATTAGACGGTTGGAGGAAAAATTGCAAAAAGTTGAAATGAAGCAACCTAGGTCCTCTCATTCTATCCATGGAGAGTGTCATTCTCATAAACCTTCATCTAGAGGTTCTTCCAATGATCATGACCGTGAAGAGGAACATAGAAGAAGGAGACCTCATCCCCACTTTCATGGCTATAGACCTCATGTTCATGGAGATAGACATCACCGTGAAGATGGATATCACCAAGACTCCAAGACTAAGCTTCCTTTGGTCAAAATTCCTAGTTTTAATGGAGATAGTGATCCTAATGTGTACCTAGATTGGGAGGCTAAATGTGAACAAATCTTTGATGTCCATGAGGTCCATGATGACCACAAAGTTAAGCTAGCCTCCTTAGAGTTTAGTGATTATGCCATGAAATGGTGGCATAGTGTTGTAAAGGACATTATCTATCACAAGGATCCTCCCGTGGACTTTTGGGACTCTTTAAAGGATCAAATGCGCCTTAGGTTTGTTGCACCACACTTTAGGAAAGACCTCATGTTGAGACTCCAACGGTTTCAACAAGGCACGCTAAGTGTGGATGCTTATTTCAAGGAGTTAGAAACGCTTTTACTTAAAGTTAATTTGAAAGAAAGTGTGGAAGCTATGATAGCTAGGTTTGTAAGTGGCCTAAGAAAGGATATTCAAGATGTTGTTGCACTTCAAGAGTATTCATCTTTGGGATCTTTGGTTCACCTTGCAATGAAGGTTGAAGCCCAAATTGCTAAGAAAAATGCTTTTAAAAACTCTCCCAATGATGGTTACTACAACAACTCTTGGAAAATTAAAAAGTCTTTTTCAAACCTTCCTTCTAAGGATTCTTCTTTCACACCTAGAGAGTCTAAGCCTTCTACTTCTACTCATATTTCACCCATCAAATCGTCTAGCAAGAAATGTTTTAAATGTATGGGATATGGTCACAGAGCTTCTAATTGCCCTTCTAAAAGGAATATGTTTGTGCAAAATGGGGTAGTAGTTAGTGAGCATGATTCCAATTCATCTAGGCATTCTTCACCTTCTAAGCCATCAAGTGAGATTGAGAGCGAAAATCCTTGTGAAGGTGACTTATTGATGATAAGGCGTATGTTGGGAACAATTCCAAAATCTTTGGATGATGCTCAAAGAGAAAATATTTTTCACACCCGATGTCTTATCAACAACAAGTTATGTTCCTTGATTATTGATGGGGGTAGTTGCACTAATGTGGCTAGTACAAGAGTTGTGGAGAAGTTAGCCTTACCCACTATCTCTCATACCAAGCCTTATAAATTGCAATGGTTAAGTACCAAAGGTGAAATCATGGTTAATAAACAAGTCCTCATTAACTTTGCAATAGGAAAGTATAAAGATGAGGTTTTATGTGATGTTGTGCCCATGGAAGCAACTCATCTTTTAGGAAGGCCTTGGCAATATGATAGACATGTTTTACATGATGGCCTATCCAATACAATGTCTTTTTCCTTCCAAGGGCGCAAGGTTATTATAAAACCCCTCTCTCCCAAAGAGGTTCATGGGGACCAAATAAAAATGAAAACTAAAAGAGAAAATGAGAAAGAAAAAGAAGTAAGTACTAAACCGAGTCACACCACTTTGCCCACTAAATCTAACATGTTGACTCGTGCTATGCCTCAAAAGAAACCTCCAAGGTCTTCTTCTTCTTTATCTTTTTCATTACCCAAGGTTCCTATTTCAACACCAACTTGGTTAAAAAATGTTATGGATGATTTTTTCTTACCTCCTAATGGGTTTCACCATTTAAGAGGTCTTTTTCCAAAACATATCATCATCCCCAAACAAATTTTTCCAACTTGGTCGATTTATAGAACCTCCTTTTCTAAAATCCCATTGTTTACAAATGCTAAGTCATGTTTTCCTTTTTCTTCCACTTTTAATTGTAAAAATAAACTAACTTTGTTATATGCAGGAATTCATATCACGGGGTCCGAGGCCTCCACGCCCTGCGTCTTGATGCCGCCCCCTCCTCGGCTACCCTCACCCGCGAGCTTCCCGAGACTTTGGCCCGTCCTCCCAGCCTTCCAGTGGACCCAGCCTTCGGGGCCCCACCTGGACATCGGTCAACGCCCCAGTCCGAGGACTGGTCGGTACACGCATAAATAATCTCAATATCATCTCTTTCCTAGTATGACAAGTTAACTCATATAATAGGTCAAGTTAGTTATCTTTTTGTACCGTCCCGTACCCGGGCATTGACCAGAAGTCAAAGTCAACACATGGTGGGTCCCTTGAGGGGACCCAAGGAAGAAAAGTAAGACGTCGCCCAAGTAAGACGTCGCCCAAGTAAGACGTCGCCCAAGTAAGACGTTGCCCAAAGTAAGACGTCGCCCAAAGTAAGACGTCGCCCAAGTAAGACGTCGCCCAAGTAAGACGTCGCCCAAAGTAAGACGTCGCCCAAGTAAGACGTCACCCAAAGTAAGACGTCGCCCAAGTAAGACGTCGCCCAAAGTAAGACGTCGCCCAAAGTAAGACATCGCCCAAGAGAGACATCGGGCCTCGACAGTTCAAAACAGTAACAGAGAAAGGTGGCTCCAAGGCCATAAGTTCTAGTACCAGTAGGGGGTGTAGGAACCAGTGATTGGGGTGCATGAGTTGGCACCCAAAAAGTCAAGCCACGTGACAGAAGCACTTCGCAGGAAAGAGGGCTCACACAATGGAGTAACCCTAAGTTGGGTAGCGGCGCTGTGGGACCCTCTGCACAGAATAAACGATCAAGTCAAAGGGGCACATGGCAATGCCCACGAGCTCATTAAAGGTTTTAAGGAAAGTTTGCCAAGGTACGCGTTAAGTAAGTTAAGATTCGTATATTCCAAGGAATATTTTTATACACTTTCAATGCGCTTTAATGTGCTTTAATGATGAGAGATGTATAAAAAGGGACCTTGTGAGCATTTGAAAAGGGAGGAGAGTTTTAACCTAATTCTCATAGTCACACAGAGCACAAACCCTAATTGTTCTTAACGGCGCACCCAGCTGTGAGCACAAGACAATTAGGGCAACACAGTACCAGTTATTCAGTACTTCGACCACCTTCAAAGCATCCTTTCACGGTGTTCCGATACGGAGGTGCGTCACCTTTGATGTTTCTCGCTAGCTGACTTGATCGTCGGAGTGCAAACGGCCGCGAGGGCGCCCCTTTGTTCACTTCTTTTCAGGTACTCACAGACGGAGCAAAACGAAGGTACCCTAGCCCGCGAGGACAAGCCACGTACGGAGACGATCCCGGTCAGCCGGCCGGAACATTTGGCGCCCACCGTGGGGCCCGATATAAAACATCGGTCCTACCACACACGTTTTTCAGTTCCAATTCTCAAAACCCAGATAAGTTGAGAGGATTTCCAGAAAGCCATGACCACGAGACCTGCACGCGCTAGGAGTGAAGAGATGACCATGCAACAACTCATGGGCATGATGCAAGGGCTGAAGGAAGCAATGGCAGCGTCGAAAGCGGAGCAAGAGCGCACGCAGGCAAAAAACGATGAGCTCCACCGTGCCAACGAGGAGTTACACCGTGGAGTAGACGAGCCTGAGGCTGCCTCCCCACCTAGAGAATTCGCAACACCAGTTCATCTCGGTGTTTGGGCATAAGAGGTGAGTCGTGAGCTCAACCCAAATGTTGGTCAGCCCAGAAAAGGTAACAAAGATAAAGAAATATTTTATTTGTTGTGATATTATATTTGTTGTGATATTATTATGAAGATAAAAGATAATGGAATATTTTATCTGTTGCGATATTATTCCAAAGATAAAAGATAAAGAAATATTTTATCTGTTGTGATATTATATTTGTTGTGATATTATTATAAAGATAAAAGATAATGGAATATTTTATCTGTTGCGATATTATTCTAGAGATAAAAGATAAAGAGATATTTTATCCGTTGTAACATTATTCTAGAGATAAAAGACAAAGAGATTTTTTATCTGTTGTGATGTTATTCCCGAAGATAAATGATTATTATTTGTTAAGTCTGTTGTGATATTATATATTCGCGAGTTTTGTACAATGTAGTGAAGAACTTGTTTTCCTTGCGTTAGAGGTCTCGTGAGTGGAAAGGCAGGTTCGTAGAGAACGCCTCCCCCCTCGAGTGAGAACGCCAAGGTTGAACAACCCAGTTTGCAGTTAAATCCCCCTTAATTTCATACAACAAGGTTGTGGTTAGTTATTAAAACCTATCCCTTGCCTTCATACACCAAGGTCGAGAAACAGTAAGGTTCATAGCGAACCATAGTAAAATCTCCCTTTGGGGAGCAGTGAGGTTCATAGCGAACCATAGTAAAATCTCCCTTTGGGGAGCAGTAAGGTTGATAGCGAACCCTAGTAAAATCTCCCTTTGGGGGGCAGTAAGGTGATTCAGATGGAACAGCCCAGGCTCAATAAGACTCTGAACTCGGGTACCCAAAATCGTAGCTAGTCATGGCTAAGATTGTTTTGCTTAATCTAGTAAATAACCCTGTGGGGGTAGAGTTGCACCGCAAAGATGTTAAAAGTAGACTTAGTGTGTAAGCCAACACTCAAGTCATATACTCTAAGTTGCCAAATGCCGTTTAAGGGCAAACTTGGTGTAGAGATCGGCCTCGAGTCAGGTGCTCAGGTCACCCCTAATCTCAGGGGAAGATGTGTAAGAAAGGTGATAAAACTTTCCAAATGCATTACGTTGATAAGGTTGTCAGTTATATTACCAACAATTAATTAAGGCGTACATTGGCCCAAGGTAGTTGAGGTTTACTGGGTTATCACCTACCCCTGAAAAAATGTTGTTAGCCACCTGAGCAATCAATAGTCTCTTCGCTGAAATAAAGTTACAGCTCGAGACTGGGGGGCTTGTGTACCGACTTGTCCTCAGACATCGACGTCAGGGATCGACATCGGACCTCGCCAACATAGGGAGAGATCAGACGTCGATGGTCTGAACAACTATTTTGGGCCACGTAAGGTGGGCCCCAGAATTATACTAGTTACCAGTTAAAGCATGGTAAGTAGTGATTAACTTGAACAGTTTAAAGTAGTTTCAGTTAAAATAGTTTTTCAAGGGGGCACTCTTTTTCCCTGAGAAGGGTTTTGAACGAGGTCACCCAATAAAGAAGGTTTCGAAAAGTTATCAAAGTTTCCCAGTTGTTAAGTTTGCATGCTCATCGTTTTTAAGCTTTTGGAAAGAGACTTTGTCGTCCTTGTTTAATTTAGGGCAAATTCAGATCGCGTGCATTCAGTACAAGGTTTTAAAGCATAAAGTTTTAAGTCCTCATCGCCATCTGGCGATCGGAGGCACAAGTATGAAGTTTTTATTTCTCCTCGCCGTGAGCGAGTGTAGGAGAGAAGAGATTAAAAAGTCCTCCTCGTCGTGAGCGAGCGTAGGCGAGAAGACATTGAAAGGACCTCCTCGCCGTGAGCGAGTGCAGGCGAGAAGAGATTAAAAAGTCCTCCTCGCCGTGAGCGAGTGTAGGCGAGAAGAGAGTAAAAAGACCTCCTCGTCGTGAGCGAGTGCGGGCGAGAAGAGATTAAAAAGTCCTCCTCGCCGTGAGCGAGTGTAGGCGAGAAGAGAGTAAAAAGTCCTCCTCGCCGTGAGCGAGTGTAGGCGAGAAGAGACTAAGATAAGGTGCCACTAGAACAAAGCGTCGCCAGAAGTAGGCGTTGCCACCAGATAATCAAGCAGAAGTCAAGTCTAGAGCAAGATAACAAGGTACGTTCAGTATGAGTTAAAATCCGGGCGCCTAGTCCTTGAGTAGGGGTTAAGGGATTCCTTCGGGGCGCCCCCTCCTCAAGTAGGAATAGCTAGCCCCGGTACCAGATGAGTTAAAATTCGGGCGCCTAGTCCTTGAGTAGGGGTTAAGGGATTCCTTCGGGGCGCCCCCTCCTCAAGTAGGAATAGCTAGCCCCGGTACCAGATGAGTTAAAATTCGGGCGCCTAGTCCTTGAGTAGGGGTTAAGGGATTCCTTCGGGACGCCCCCTCCTCAAGTAGGAATAGCTAGCCCCGGTATCATATGATAGATATAAGTTAAATCTGGGTGCCTAGTCCTTGATCAGGGGTTAAGGGATTTCTTCAGGACGCCCCCTCCTCAAGTAGGAACAGCTAGCTCCAGCGTCTGATGTTCAGAACAGTTTAAAAGTCCTCAGTGCATCCAGGGAAAGAGGAGTACCCCTGGGCAATGTAGAGGCACCAGAGAAAGTCCTTCTCACCCTCGAGTGAGTCCAGGTGAGAACAGATTACAAGACCTCTTTGCTTAAGCAAATTGAGGCGCCAGAGAAAGCCCTCCTCACCCTCGAGTGAGTTCAGGCGAGAACAGATTAGAAGACCTATTTGCTTAAGCAAATGGAGGCAAGATTGAAAGTCCTCAGTGCAGAACCAGTCATTCTCACACTCGAGTGAGTCCAGGTGAGAACAGATTACAAGACCTCTTTGCTTAAGCAAATTGAGGCTCCAGATAAAGCCCTCCTCACCCTCGAGTGAGTTCAGGCGAGAACAGATTATAAGACCTCTTTGCTTAAGCAAATGGAGGCAAGATTGAAAGTCCTCAGTGCAGAACCAGGCCAGCAAAGTTTTAGGCGGTAACATAGAAATGTGCATGACACTTAGCAGTTCAGGCGAACGACATTTCAGATATTAAGATTGACCCAAGCCACTGCCCAATAAGTGATCTTGGTTTAAGTGTTATCGCTACGAACTAATAGTTTGTTCAGTTAAGTTGATTTTCACAGGATTAAGCACCAGTGGGTGCTAAGTTGATTTCTTTAAGGCAAGAGTTAGTCAGTTAAAACAGATGATTACACAACAGATAAAGACGAAACCATGTGCATATTTATAGGTATTGAGGCAGTTTTGATAAAGAGAAAGTCAGTACATGTGACTTAGCAGATCAGGCAAACGAGATTTCAGATACTAAGAATAACCCACGCCTACTGCTCAGTAAGTGATTTCGTGTCAAATGTTATTGCTATAGACTAACCGTTTGTTCAAGTTAAGTTGATTTCCAGAAAATTAAGCGTCAGCTTGTGCTAAGTTAATTGGGCTGAGTGAAAACCAACCAAGTTATCAAGTGATCGCACAACAGATAAGTTAAAGCCACGTAGGTCGTCGAAAACACAACCTCATAGTCTTTTCGCTGAACAAGTCACAGCTTAAGACTGGGGGGCTTGTGTACCGATCAGGTCATCAAGTGTGATGATGTAGACAAGAGAAAGGCAGGTGGTCAAGAAGTCAAATAGTCGCCGTCTGTAAAAGTGGCGCTCTCCAGTATACATAATCGGTTGTCGCCGAGTTGGTGTCATCCCCGTGTTAGATAACGGAAGATCAGGTGGTCTGGCATCGCCGCGAGAAGAACACCGTCGGGTTTCCCAGTAAACTCAGTTGAAGCTGTTGGGGATTCAGGCGAGGAAGCTCAAGCGAATGAGTTCAGTAAAGACAAGAATGCCACGTGGGTAATGGGCGAGGCCTTAGTCTTTTCGCTGAAAACAAGTTATCAGCTCAAGACTGGGGGGCTTGTGTACCGTCCCGTACCCGGGCATTGACCAGAAGTCAAAGTCAACACATGGTGGGTCCCTTGAGGGGACCCAAGGAAGAAAAGTAAGACGTCGCCCAAGTAAGACGTCGCCCAAGTAAGACGTCGCCCAAAGTAAGACGTCGCCCAAGTAAGACGTCGCCCAAAGTAAGACGTCGCCCAAGTAAGACGTCGCCCAAGTAAGACGTCGCCCAAAGTAAGACGTCGCCCAAGTAAGACATCGCCCAAAGTAAGACGTCGCCCAAAGTAAGACATCGCCCAAGAGAGACATCGGGCCTCGACAGTTCAGAACAGTAACAGAGAAAAGTGGCTCCAAGGCCATAAGTTCTAGTACCAGTAGGGGGTGTAGGAACCAGTGATTGGGGTGCATGAGTTGGCACCCAAAAAGTCAAGCCACGTGACAGAAGCACTTCGCAGGAAAGAGGGCTCACACAATGGAGTAACCCTAAGTTGGGTAGCGGCGCTGTGGGACCCTCTGCACAGAATAAACGATCAAGTCAAAGGGGCACGTGGCAATGCCCACGAGCTCATTAAAGGTTTCAGGGAAAGTTTGCCAAGGTACGCATTAAGTAAGTTAAGATTCGTATATTCCAAGGAATATGTTTATACGCTTTCAATGCGCTTTAATGATGAGAGATGTATAAAAAGGGACCTTGGGAGCATTTGAAAAGGGAGGAGAGTTTTAACCTAATTCTCATAGTCACACAGAGCACAAACCCTAATTGTTCTTGACGGCGCACCCAGCTGTGAGCACAAGGCAATTAGGGCAACACAGTACCAGTTATTCAGTACTTCGACCACCTTCAAAGCATCCTTTCACGGTGTTCCGATACGGAGGTGCGTCACCTTTGATGTTTCTCGCTAGCTGACTTGATCGTCGGAGTGCAAACGGCCGCGAGGGCGCCCCTTTGTTCACTTCTTTTCAGGTACTCACAGACGGAGCAAAACGAAGGTGCCCTAGCCCGCAAGGACAAGCCACGTACGGAGACGATCCCGGTCAGCCGACCGGAACACTTTCAAACAACTTACCCATTCATATGAACCTCCTTCGACTCTTACAGCCTGAATAACTTCATCTATATGATTCCATTATCTCAGTAGAGTCAGCATATCTTCTTCTAGACGAATCCCTAGTCAATGCACATCCTAAACAATCTTAACACGGTATTTTCTTTCCTGAAAATACCATGTCTTGATCTTACTTTCACATCATTGCACACTTCATTTAACACATCAATATACTATTCAATCATAACATATAATTTCAGTTTTCTAACAATCCAAATATATCCAAAAAGTAATTTAACAATTGATCCTGCCTGTTGACCAAAACGCTGGAGCCTTGCCTCGTCAAACCTGGATCGACTTTTGCGCCGTGTTAGCCTCCGTCCTTCACCGCGATCCACCTCAAGAACCTGCAAAAGACGGAACGGCGCCGCTGCGGCCGATCACGCTCCGACGCCCAAGTCAGCGACTGAACCACCAATTACTTAAGAGAAAACTCAAGAACTCCAAGGAACCGTGCAAAAGCTCTCTCTCAGCGTACTCTCGTTCTCGCAGTTGTAAAGAAGTAATCTCAACGTGTGCGTACCTCAAAGTTCGTTGGAAACTCTTATATACCTGGGCACTTTCTCTCTCCTGACAGTTACACATCTGGACACGTGGCTCGCATCCAGCTGTACACGTGTCACCATCTGGAGCATCCTTGACTTGGGCGCCACTTCTTACTCTTCAGGCTTTTGGCTAAGTTACTTACGCATGAAGCGCAAAGCTGCCTTGGAGCGTGATCTCTTCTGAGTGGCGAGTTCGGCTGCCTTCATATACACCTTCCCTGTGGTCTCGCCGGCCGCCTTCATGATCTGCTCTACCTGTTTCACCGTGTATGTTCAAGTAAGTTGCCTCCCGACCTCATCCTCTGGCTAGCTAGGAAATAACTATCTGACTTCATCTTCGGCGATGTCCTTGTTTCGGCGATCTCTAACCATGAGGTCGTATGGGTTCGCATCCGGCGACCTCATCTCAACACGAGCCTGGAGCACGCCAACTTAATACCTGGCGACCACTCGAGCCCCCCGACTTCCTTCCCTTCTGCCAACCATGGGCCCCGCTCAACACGCCTTCATAATAGCTTGCTGCCACGTCATCACTTCCGACTACCAGGACGGTAATAATAATCCAAAATAAACTATGCTAAAATAATAACAGTTATATATTATATATATATATATATATTGATCCTGTCGGTTGACTTGGCACAAAAGCATTGCCTCGTCACGATCTTCCTCACCAGCTTGACACCACGTGCCCTCCAAGCCCTCACCACAGATAGCCCTTCTGAGAACCTGAAAAACACAAAGTGGCGCCTCTGCGGCCGGTGGCGCTCCGACGCTCTAGTCAGTGACTAGAACACCCAAAAACTCAGAGAAAATATGCTCTGTAGGACCGTACTAAAGGCACACAACCCTAGCAGAATGAGCCGTAATGAAAAACGTACCTCTGCAAATTCTGTTAAGTTTACCTTTATAGCTAGGTTTCTTCTCTCTCCAGGCCGATATGCTTTTGGACGCGTGGCTCGCATCCAGCCCTGCACGTGTCGTCATCTGGGCTGGGATAGCAGGTAGCGCCCAGCCCTACACGTGTCATCATCTGAGCTAGGACAACTTGAGCGTCATTTCTCTATTGCACCCAACCCTACACATGTCATCATCTAGGTTGGAGTAACTGGTAGCATCCAACCCTACACGTGTCGTCATCTGGATTGGGGCAACTTGAACGTTATTTCTGTGTAGTAACCAGCCGCGCAGCTAAGTTCTCTACTCAAGGAGCAAGCTAGCACACAATGCGCTGTGAAACATCACCTGACAAGGCGAGTATCGGATGCAACAAAGTGCATCATCTCTGCGATATCGCTCGTCGCAAGTGGCACCCTCCTTATTGCTACGCCATGCATGTTCTAGCTGGGGAAACCTTGCCACCAACGAATGTCCGCTCTGGGAATCCTGTCGCTGATGAGCAAGGTGTTCCCCCCAACCCACTCGACCTTCATGCCCCATGCTGGCGCAACAATCATCTTACTGAACTTACACGCTTGAAATTACTCTTCTGAGCCTCCAACAGCTTTAACTAAGTTTACTGGGAAATACGGGGATGTGCTTCTCGTGGTGGTGTGTAAACCACCCGATCTCCTAGCATTCCCCAACGATTTCTCACCATCTGATGTCCTAGCACTCTCATGCGGCGACTGTGACGTAACTCTAGTGACCGCCGGTTACGCGCACTAGAGATCGGAGAACGCCAATTCAGCGATCGGCGACTATGCTCACTTCTGAGCCATCCATCTTTTCTAGCCTACGTATTCCACTGAGCACGCCCCACCCGGGCACGCGCGAGACACGTCATCACACCCGATGACCTGGTCGGTACATATACATATATATATATATATTAATTGGCTTGAGCTAAATATTTTAGTGTGAGCTAAATGACACCAGAGTGCACTAGTACTTTTGGATTGATCGAAAATAATTTAGTTTGATCTAAATGACAGCAGAGAGCACCCATAAATTTTGGATTGGTTTAAAATAGTTTAATTTGATCTAAATGACACCAGAGAGCACTCATAAATTTTGGATTGATCGAAAATAGTTTAGTTTTATCTAAATGACACCAGAGTGCACCCAAAAATAACAAAGTCCATGATATAGCTGAAAATTACTCTAAATCAAAATCAAACAACCAATAGTCAACTACATTATAATTTTATAACATCCAGATCTTTTAGCCTTATGTTCTATTGGATATTAATGCTAGCTTCCCTTACCTGAAAATTAGCAGATATTCACTAAGAGTTCCAAATCCACCAAGAACTTAAAGATAATTTAATCTGCACCACAGAGTCCTGATAAAAAATCTAACTATATCATTTGGACCCTGAGCTAACAGAGATTAACCTTGAACCTAAAAGGGTCATATGCAAAGCAAAGACAAAAACAACCTAACAAGTTCAAAATTTGACTCAAAGAGAAGAGAAAAAATGAACTTACTCTATCAGAGATTCTGATCGGGCATTTTTGTAGTATTTATTGCCAAGAGTTTGATGGTGGACTCCGATCGTCGAACTGATGAGCGAGGAAGTCAGAATCTTATAGAGAATGGTGAGGAAAGAAAAAAAAAACTTTATAGGGAGATGGTGGTTTTTTTAAAATGAAACATGAATGACATAATTTCTATTTACATGCTCTTTTAAATTTAATAATAAAATATTCAGGTATCATTTTAATTTTACCACTCTTACTCTAAAACTATTTTTCTCACCTAAGTACCACCCTAGAATAAAAAGATTTCTTCTATCCAGAAATTTGGATATTTTTAAATATATTCTTTATCTACGTTACAGAAATCACCTGCATCCCATTAATTGCAAACACAGTGGTTGAAACAATAAAACACTAAAATGTTTGAAACCCTTGTACATATTTCAACGTAACTTCCCCCTACAAGAAAAAAAATAAATACAAAACGTTTAACTCTGTTAATTTTTTCAGTAATGGAAAAGCCACTATTCTTTCCCTTTCATAAAAGCAAATAAGTTATAATTATTTCATGACATAAATGTCATAATGAAAATATAATAAATAAATAGATAAGAGTGGGAGAAAAAGCTATATAGAAGCGTGTGGAAAAACAAAGGCGAGAAAATTTTGGGAGAATAATATTATTACCTATAATGTATAACAAAATACTATACAATGGAATCCTTTTATTGAATATACACAAATCATATTTTTTATTTCTATTTTACCTGTATACTTATATAAATTTTATTATGTGTTCAGACAAAAATGGTTAAATTTAATAAAGTAAAGATGTGGTTGAGCAATTACACGCTATGAGACTCAAACACTCCTATTAAATGATTTGTTCGTGTCAAACATAAGTATTGGACATTGATATTCTTATGACATTCATAAGACACGTATTGATAAATTGTCAAATTTAAAAAATATTTGTTGGATTTCTAACAATTCTAACACGGTTCTAACACAATTTTAAAAAGGAAGAAATACATTCATTTTCTAAAAAAAAATCTCAAACTAATTGTATATTTTATTATGATTATAGAAATAAGAAACAAATCATTTTGAGCCGGTCATAAAAAAAAATATCTTTATGCTCCAAAAAGAATCTAAAACATACTTATGCACATAACTTTTATTGTTAATCTACATAATTTATAATTACATAATATATAGATTTGTATTCTCATATCCTACATTAAAAATTATAGTATCTTTGTGTTCGTATTTGTGTTTATGTTAGTGTCTGTGTTATATGCGTGGAATCTGATACATTTTAAATTTTAAATTTTAAAATATAAAACTATTTTATTTAAGTATAAATATATATATATATATAACTAAAATGAATATAAATTAAATTTTAACTATTAAAATAAAATAATAGAATTGAAAATGCTACAACAAAAATGTTTTGGCCAATAATAAAAATAATAATTAAAAAAAATAGTAAAGGAGGGCGTCTCCGTGGCGACATTTTCTTCTTCGTTTGTTCGCTTTTTGGTCGCATATTAATAACCGGAGACAAGGCTTTCAGTTTAGTGAGAGAGTGAAAGATAGAGAGAGGAAAGAGTGTGAAAACACCAAATTGACCTTGGATCTTCGTCTTTCCTCTCTCGCTTAGTTTCTTCTGCTAACTTTCTCGCTCGGATTCGTTTCCCTTGTTCTTCTAGAACCTTCCATCATGAACGGTAAGGCTAATGTCACCAAAGAACTCAACGCAAAGCACAAGAAGGTTTCTTTCTCCTTATTCCTGTATTTCAATTTCGATTTTCCAATCCGCATTCTCTTCTTGCTTCGGATCATTAATCGTATCTTCTTGTTAGATTTGAATCCGTCACTGTCCAGTAGATGTATGTCGCGCGAAATTTTGAACATGAGAATTTTGGATTATTTTTTTTTAATGCGAATGTGTATGGTATATCTTGCAAAATTAGGGGCTGGTAGGTTAGTTTTGATATGTTTGTCATGATTTCAGTTACGGATGGCCGACAGGTTTGTCGATCTTTCATTTTTCGATATTTTTGGGGATTAATCAATGGGAGTATTGTGGTTTGGTAGTTTGGATCCTTTTTTCTGCTGCTCGCTTAGCTCCCAACATTTAGTTTAGGGGATAATTGGCGCTATTAACACGTTCAGTAAATAGTATGAAGCTATTGGAAGCTTAGTTGATGCGTTTCTTCAAACTCTCTGTCCTTATTGTAAAAAATAGTCCATCCTTATTTAGGTAATTTTAGTTTTTTTGAGTAATTGTAGGTTTATAATTTCAAGGGGGATTTAATCCGTAACAACTGCAGCGGTGAATTTGAGTCATGTTATATATTGATCATGGAAAAGAAAAAGACAACTGAAGAAGAAAATTAGTTTGCCTAGCAAATGTTGAAAGAAATTCTTAATTGTCTTTTCCCTATGTAAAGATAGATCAAGTTCGATTGACTGCGAAGGAGTTGTTTTCCTTGTAGTCACAATTGTGAGGTTTGGTTATCGGTAATTAGTAAGATCCTTAATATTTCTCAACATTGTACTTTCATTTGGGTTTTTGTATTTATTGAGTGTTGGTATTTTAGAGTTGCCACATTTTCTGTTTTCCTTTT
This sequence comes from Phaseolus vulgaris, assembly GCF_000499845.2. Lineage (NCBI taxonomy): Eukaryota > Viridiplantae > Streptophyta > Magnoliopsida > Fabales > Fabaceae > Phaseolus > Phaseolus vulgaris. Next base: position 27,534,469 of record NC_023755.2, read on the forward strand.
CTCCTTACACTGTTTTTTTCTTTACTCTAAATATGCAGATACTGGAAGGACTTCTTAAATTACCAGATAATAGAGAATGTGCTGATTGCAAAGCTAAGTATGTATCTGGTGGATCTAAATGATCCGGTCTGAATTTTATGTCAGTAGTAAATTAAGCACAGGGATACTAATTGGTTCATGAAATAAAGGCTATGTCTGTTCTATGCATTTTCTGGATAAACTATTATTATTCTCGTGGTTAGCTATGTTTTCTCAACTTTCTATGATAATTTACTTTGCAGAGGTCCAAGATGGGCTAGTGTAAATCTTGGCATCTTTATATGCATGCAGTGTTCAGGAATACATCGAAGTTTGGGTGTGCATATATCAAAGGTGATGTTATTTTCCTTGGTATGGATTGTCTGTACCGTGAATATTACAAACATTGTGATTAAAATTTGTTACTTCTCTTATACTGCTGAGACTAAAGGGTTTTAGTTAGTTCTATAAAAAAATCATGAGAGGGAGAATGTATATTATGGTTTCTTGTAGAAAATGTCTTTCAATTCCATAATATAGAGAATATGTTTCCGTGCTCAACAATTTGTAGCAATTTAATGTTTTTTTTCAAGAACAGAAACTTAGTAACACAGTCACACACAGAGACACATATGTATATTCTTTCAAAATGTCTTTCAAAATTTAGTTAGCACTACTCTTCTGAGAAATACCTAATCTAGTGTATACTTATCAAACAACCCTCTCTAGTAATGAAAAATAAAAGGTTTCTTAATAAATGTCATTGCTAATTCTTTCCTTATATGGAAATTGAGATTTTTTGTTTATTTTTATACTTAATAGACAACCTACCATGTGGGAAAGACTTTTGCTGTTGTTATTGTTATATAATTCTCTATTGACTGTTATTATTATTATTATTTTACTTTGTAGTATCTAAAGACTTGCTTTATTTAATCACTAATGCCAAACTTATATATTTATTTAATGACTTCCCTTCCAGGTTCGTTCTGCAACCCTTGACACTTGGCTTCCGGAGCAAGTTGCATTCATTCAATGTAAGATAGTCTAAGTGGTCTTGTGTTTGTAGTTACTTTTAATTTTGCTGATGTGCATTAATTATGTAGCAACTCTGTCAATTTGAATTTTCTTGTTTTGGTCCTGCAAAGCAATGGGAAATGAGAAAGCAAATAACTACTGGGAAGCAGAATTACCACCAAATTATGATAGAGTTGGAATTGAGAATTTCATTCGTGCAAAGTATGTCTGATGTTAAACTCAACCTTGCTATATTTTCATCTTTGCACTGTTTGATGTGTATGCATGTTGTTTTATGACCTGGTTACAATTGTTGCATGTATTTAAAGGTATGATGAGAAGAGATGGGTTCCAAGAGATGGGAATCCAAAAACACCTTCTGGATTGCGGGAAGAAAGAAGTCCTTCACATTGGCAGAGGCCTGTAGAGAGAAGTGGTCATGCCGCTGTTTCTGAAACTACTTTTCAGGAAAGGAAGAAATTCCCACCGTCAAAAGCAATTCCTGCTACAAGAAATAGTGTTCCTGTTCCTGCTCCTGCTCCACCCAAAGCACCGGAGCAAGTAATCCCTTTTGCCCCTATTTTTTTTTGTTATTCTGTTTCCCCGTCCCCTACCTTCCCCATCCCTGCCTGTTTAACATTTGCAGTTCATAATGTGTGTTCTTCTGTCATTAGTTTCATGTGTTATTACTTCTGTAATTAGTTTCACTTCAGATGTAAATTTGCAATAATATGATTAATTATGCTGTTTGAGCGATAATTACTTTCTTATCCTTATTGAAACAAAACTATTATTGTTTATACTGGTATAAAATAATCTATTTGTGAACAGGTAACTCATATTACCAAACCTCGGCCTGTTGAGAAAGTGGAACCATTAGCACCACAGCCACGAGCTGAATCTGCAAAGCTGGCTATGGACGCAGCTCAAAATACCCCTCCTAAAGTTGACTATGCTACAGACCTTTTCAACATGTTGTCTATGGATGTCCCCAACGAAAATGGCTCTGAGTCACCCAGTAGAACTACTGATGATAATCTCTGGGCAGGTTTTCAGTGTATGTTTGTGTCCTTGTTAAAAAATGACACAGAAATTTCAATAGGAATTGTTGATAGGTAGTTTTTGAAGATGTTAAATTGCATCAATTATTTTGGGTAGAACTTAGGTTGTAATTTTTTTGATATAACTGTTTCAGCTGCTGCCGAGGTGTCAACAGCTGAGAAGACTAGTCCGCTGAAAGCAGCTGATAATAGTACTCCGCCATCTGCAAGTGGTATTGAGGATCTTTTCAAAGATTCACCTTCTATGATGCCAAGCTTAACTCCAGGAAAGCCACAGAAAGATGTTAAAAATGATATAATGAGCCTCTTTGAGAAGGTACTTGCCAATTCTTATGTAGGTTTGTGTAAGATTGTAGAGTTACTTCTTTGACTTGATTTGCTTAGTCTTATTTATTGAATATTAAGTTCTTCTACCCTTATTTGATTTGTTCTCTTCGTGCTCTATGTGCAAGATATATCCACAACAATATTAAAACAATATTTGTTTTAGTTGCACTCTATCATTAGATGCTTTTTTTGTTGGTATTTGAAATACTTTTACTTGACCAGTCATTTTGATATTGCAGGGCAATATGGTGTCTCCATTTTCTATGCATCAGCAGCAGCTTGCCATGCTTGCACAGCAACAGTCTCTTCTAATGGCTGCTGCAGGTAAATCAGGTGGGGATCCCAGGTATCCTCCCGCTGGCATGCAAGAACCTAGACCAAATGTTCCTATGCAAAGTTGGCCAGCTACTGGCTACTTGATTTCTGGAGTACTGCCCATGCAGGTAATGACTGAAGTAAGCCAAATGTTAAATTATGAATTATTCGTTTTGCCCAGCAACTAACTTGTTTTTTTTTTCTATCAGGGTCAGATAAGGAATATGACCCCAACACATTTTGCTGGGAGCTCTGTACAATATCAACCATCCAGGTATGTCATTAGTTTGTGTGTGCTCAACACCAAATTAATCTCTCTTTGGATTACTTTGTAGGAATATTTTATTTGATTATTACCTTCTGTTGGTCCATAGAATTCTGGTTAACCTCGGTGGATAATTGGTTCCAATCAACTTTAGTCCCATAAGCCAAAACGAATTAGAGTGTAGACTGTTGTACCAAAAAGGCTATTTTAGGGGGTTCTGTTTCCTTTCCAACCACTCTAATTTTTCAAAGCTAATGGTTCTGCCCTCCTCATTCACGGAATAAAAATTCTAGATGAACTAGATCAACAGAACATGGAATTTACCTGGACTATGTCATCTTTTACTGAACATCTCGTGTCAAACCGCGCACCAATCTATTGATTTTATATATTATCCACAGTGCTCTTGTTCATCAAAGGAAACCTACAAACTTGTTTTTCACTGTTGGTTCCTACTACTCTTTTGTTTATATGTCTTGCATCGTATTACTTCCCCAACTTATATAAAGTTTATAATGCATTTTTATGCAGTTTATATGGTATGGGGCAAGTTCCACCGCCAGTTAACGGTATGATGACGACAATGGGAGCGAATAAACCTCAGTCAGGAGCTCCAGTGTCATCTAGCAGTACACAGTCAGCGAAGGATTATGATTTTTCCTCCTTAACACACGGGATGTTTGCGAAGCAGTGATTGGTATTTTTTATTGGGCAATTCCGGCTATGTCATATACCATAGAAGAAGATTAGTAAATTTACAGGAAGTGCGCTTTCTTTTCTAATTTTTCCCTTGACCTGTCCGTGGGTTGTAATCCATTTGTAGAGCTAGTTCAGGTTTTTCCCGTTTGTTTATTTCAGGTGATTGCTTCATTTGTATCCCTACTTGTATTCAGTATTTATTCACAATAAAAAAAAGTTAGTGATATTAATTATATATTCACTCCTCTGCTTCTATGTCGTTTGTTACGCCAATCAATGCTAAACGTTGTTTTGATGCTGCTTCTATCTTTCATACCATGTAGTGTAATTTCATTCTTCAAGAGAACATTCCATTGCAAACTATGATGAGTCATGGAAGGCTCACTGACTTTTATAATAATCATTTTTAAAATTCTATTTGTTTATTGATAGGGTATAGTACATATATTTAAGTAATTGTTTCTTCCTGCACTTTCATGTGTTTGTCACCGCCATACTTTGTCAAAATATGTCTTTTAGTAAAAAAAATACTAAAAAAATTCATTTGGGATACATAATGCAAAAGTTTTTTTTATTAAGAAATAATTCTAGATCATGAAATTCGGAACACATTTTTAAAAAAATACATTTTTTCAAAAAATACATTTTTTCAAAAAATACTTTTGGATTCTATCAATCTAAAAAATTTCCTAGATCATAAATTGATTTACAAATTACATATCTATCTGGAATAATTTTTTTTTAAAAAAAAACACGTTTTGAGTTATATAATCTAAAATATATTTCTTTTGCATTAATCTAAATATTTTATTATATTCGGGAACAAGTTCTGGATTCAGAACACAAACATTTTAATTAATTTCGAATGGTGTAATTTAGAGTCATTGGATTACACAAACTGAAATATAATAGAGTCATTAGAGTCATTGCCAAGAAGTGTTGTATGTTCTTGAGGGGATCAAGATCAACATTCTTGGAGTGGTGTGGTGTTTTCCAAGGAGTGGTGTGTGTTCATGAGGGGTTCAAGATCGTGTAGTTTGTAATCTGTGATTGATTACATAGTGAATTCTCAGTGGTGTCTGAGGACTGGATCTAGTTCAAGTGTTGAGTGAACCAGTATATGCATTCTGTGGGAATCTCTCTATCCTTACACTATTTAAATTGCTTTAAATCTGTTTTGATAAAACTGCTGATAAAAACAACCAGTTATTTCGTAAAAACAACAGGTTGATTTTCTGCATCAAGCTTAAAACAATTTTATATTTGGCTGGAGAGTTTTTCCATTGATTAATTCTTCATAGCCTTTCACTCTACCTTAAATACTTGCAAAAATATTTTAAAAACAATTCACCCCCTCTTGTTTTAGCCCTCTAATTCTAACAGTTCGGACACGAATTCATCCGACAAGGCTATGCTTTCATCTTTGATATCTTCAAGAAACTTGTGATATTCGTTTATTTGGATTTTGATGTCTTTGCCTTTGATCATCTCCTAGCGGTAGTAGTTTCTGATCACGAACCTTTGTCTGACGATGTCTTCGGCAGTGTATTTGAGGATAAGAGAATCCCAAATATCTTTTGCTTCCTTATACGAAGCATACACATCGAACAGATCGTTAGATAACAAACTAAGTAAGGTGTGACGACATACCTTATTTGCATGGATCCAATCATCAACTTGTTTTGCAGCCGTGGGGAGTTGTAAGTGCAAAAGCAACTTCGTACATGTCCAATAGGGTGGACACACGTTCTTGCCAATGTTGGAAATTTTGACCGGTGCGGATTTCAATTTTCGAGACATCCAGAAATGGTTTTGCAAAAATAGTTTGTGTTGCAGAAATAACATTTGAGGTTTTTGGAGCAGCGTTGTTGTTGTTGTCCGTATTTTCAGCCATAAGTTTTGTTCCTGTCGGTTGACCAAATACGTCTACGTGCGTCTACGTCACTCTCACGCCCAGAATCCCTTCGCTCGCACGTGCTTTCCCTTTGATTGAATGCATGAAAACACAAAGACAAATGACGCCCTAGAGGTCGTTTGCACTACGATGCTCAAGTCAATCTTAGGGTTAGGAAATACCACAACTCTTTACATGAAATTGTAACTGTGTGTATTAAGCGGCGCAAATGAATAGCGTACCTTACTAAGTTTGTTACTTCCCTATATAACCTAGCGCATGGGGTTCCCTAACTAGAGTGCAACTTCTGACGGGGTGACCACCTGGATGCCTCCTCGTGCACCTGATCTCTTGGGTCACCCGCCTTGGGAGCGCCCTTGCTGTTCATGTGTCATGCATGCAGCTCACCCCTGGAACATGGACCTCGAAGGTCGTATCTTTTCTAGTGGCTCTATACTCGTGTTACGCCTGAACGTGTCATCCACTCCACACGCATGGACTCTCGTGACCTAGGCTCTTCCCTTACTGATAACTGGTGTGTGGTCTGGGATCCACCTCTCGTGGCCCAGATTTGTTGTTCGATTCCCCGATGACCGACCTCTCCGAACTGTCTAGTGGCACGTCGGTACATCTTGGTGACCGATGTCTGACCACTCTTTGGTTCCTTGGCGCACGTGCCTCGCGACACTGACCCATGCCGCTCGTGGGACCCTGTTTACGTGGCCCAACATTACTATTGGTCAACGACGCCCGAGGACTGGTCGGTACACAAGCCCCCCAGTCTCGAGCTGTAACTTGTTCAGTGAAGAGACTAAGTTCTTGCCCTTGACGACCTATGTGGCTCTATGTGACAGGACGTGAATAGTGCAGCAAAGTGACGTCTCTCTGAGCCTGTCTTAACTGCGCACACGTGTTTTGATCAACGGCCAGGGCTTAACGTCGCTTACGCTTCTTTGTTTACGTTAAATATTCGAAAACGCACGCGTCCAATCACTGTTCCATCATTTTGTGAAACATCCTTGATTGCTTCGTCTTCTTCCTCGAGCGTCTCGCATTTTCCCTACAAATTCTAGAACCTTCATCCTACCTGATCAAAGGTACGAACTTTAACTGCTGATCGCACTTATCTATCGATTTTGATGCTTGATAATCGCCTAAGGCTGTTTAACCCCTTGCATTTTAAGCTTTCCCTATTTTCTCTCCGTTCCTTTTTCCTGGGATCCCTTCGAGGGTGGGTTTCCATGAGTTAGGGTTTAAGAAACCCAGGACCCTCGAGGAACTGATTCCCGTTATCGTACTGTTACCCGTGCGTTCTGGATTCCTAACCTCTTGTATTTTGAAATTTGTACGCAGGGATGGTGCTAAATGAGGAAAAACGGGCCAAGTTGGCTGGTATCCTTACTCACCGTCAAGGGATGTCTGGGGGCACGAGCACCTCTACCCCTTACGCCCTTGCCTCTGCCACTACTACGCCCTCGCCTACTCCCTCCACTCTTGAGGTCGCGGTTCCTCTTGCCGCCGCCCAAGCATCTCCCGCTCCATTCCCTTACGAGAGAAAGGTAGTGGAGATCGAATCTAATGAGGACTCCGCTGAAGGGCCAGTCTTTAAAAGGCTCAGGTCTACGACGGCGACGACCTCCAATTCCTCCATTGCCGGTCACCCGGCATTGCCCCGAGACCGAATGACAAGACCTCCCTCATCCCCTGACCTCTTCACGCTTGAAGACGGTGGGACGAGTGCTACTACAGCTCCAACTGCCCTCGAACTGCCCGTTGTCCTGCAACACGCCCTCAAAGGCTTCCAACTAGAGATGACGGTGGACTCGGATGACACCGCTACGATGGAAAGGCTGGGCCTCAACTTTGGGGCTCTTCTTGCTCAGTCCAATGCCCTCATAACTAGGCCTAAGGCGAGGGTGGCGCTGGTAGAGGCAAAGGCTAAGGAAGAAACGACCATGTTGGCTCGTTCGTTTGCTACCCGCGAGACCGTACTAAAGCAGGAGTTGGCTAGCCTCCGCCAATCTGAAAAGGATCTCTCAAAACAACTTCATGACAAGTGCCAAGAGGCTGTCGAGTTGGAGGCCAAAATTCTGCCCCTGCGAATCCGGGTCATTGAGTTGGAAGAGGCAGCTGAGGCATCCAGGGACGATACAGCGATGTTTTCCACACGCCTCTCCCTGGGCGTGGGCACCCAGAACACTGATCGCCTCGGTGTTTTCAGACACCCTGGGGACGAAACGACATTACCCCCGGGTGGGCCTCTCCTCAGGTGTGGGCACCCAGCGCGCAGAGATAACGGCAAAGTTGCTTAGGTGTTTAGACACCCCATGGACGATACGGCGCTGCTATAAGAAGCCTCTCCACGGGCGTGGGCACCAGAAGCGTGACTTTGTCCCAAGTGTTTAGACACGCTGAGGACGATACGACCTCGCGTTCAGCAGGTCTCTCCTCGAGCGTGGACACACGGTACAGTTTAGATAAAGTCCTCCCTCGCCCTCGAGCGACGTCGAGGCCCCAGAAGAACAGATAAGTCCTCCTCGTCTTCGAGCGAAGTTGAGGCCATAGAAGAGATCAAGTTCTCCCTCGCCCTTGAGCGATGTCGAGGCCAGAAAAGAGATGAGACCCCTTTTCATCTTAAGCAATGATAAAGCCAACAATGCCTTTGGCAGTAAGTGCCTGGGGAATCAAGACAAGTAAGTAAAGAGCAAGTTGAAAACGTTTATAGGTCCATAAGGCAAGAGAAAGTCGAAGAGCAAGAAGAGGAAGAAGCATAAAAACACGAGTCATCAGAGACAAGAAAAATACGCGAAGTTAAATCCTCTTTTGCCCCTGGGCAATGACGAGGCAGGCGACGCCTTCATGAGGAAGATTCCTCGCAGATACGAAGGCCAAATGAAGTTCTAAGTGAAAAGATCAGGAGAAGGGTATGCATCGCGACTCATAAAGGAAGAGTAAGAGAGAAGGTCACGTGCTACCTAAAGAGTTAAAATCAAACGCGGTGAAGAGATGTATCGAAGGTAACACACTCGATATAGTAAAGAAAGCAGAGGCAGATGGAAGTGCAAGAGAAGCTAAAAGCATATTCAAAGACGTGTAAAAATAAAGGCTCGAATAACATTTAAACAGGGTCAAGAGTCAGAATTACAAGTGGTTCAAATGTTGGAAAACACAAATTTACAAGGAAAATGAAGATCAATTAAAAGCAGTTCAATCTCCAAGGTCGAGGGCCACCACCCTCCCATCGACGATCTAGTTGTCGGGGTCGCAGTTGGAGGTATTGATCTCTAGGTTTTCGCACGTGGCTTGGGCCAGAGCTTCTTTAAATCCCTCCTCGAAAGTGCCAGTCATGCCATCGAGCAGTTCTTTGTTTGGATTTCTCCAACTCTTCAATCTTGGAGTCCTTGGCGGCCAACTGCTTGTCCAGAAACTCCTTCTCCACCTGAAGCTTGCTTACATCAGCTTGGAGCTTGCCATTCTCAGCTTGGAGAAGGTTGAAAGCTTCGATCCTCGCAGCTAGCTCCCCTTCAGTCTTCCCAAGCTTTTTCTCCCGGTCAACACAGTGGGCTTCAAGTTTTTTCTGTTGTGCCTCAGAAGCCTTTGCCGCATCTTCAAGATCCGCAACCTTCACTCGGAGGGGCACGACTTGGTTAAGGAGTTCAGCATGCGTCTGCCCCACCTCGTGTAGTCGCTTGTTAGCCTTCTCCTTGGACTTTTGGGCCACCCTTCAAGGAGACTTTGTAGGCCTCCTCTTGACCTTCCCAGTGGCGTGCCAACCTCTCCTTCTCCCCTTTCAGGGAGGCGACCTCTTTCTCTAGCGCTTGGAGGTTGGAGGCTTCGATGGCTTTGGCCTTCGCTTGTTCGCGCCAGGTACTGGCACAAGCCATGAAGGCGCCAATGTAATAGAACACGCCCTCGTTTTTGGGCCCTTCAGCTTGGCCGCGCGGAGACATCCTATCCAGGTAACCCCCCAGCGAGTCTTGCATTGGAGGAGGGAGTTCTGGAACAGGTGGTGGGGTAGAGGTAGGCTCAATCTCAATCCCACCCTCCAAGGCCGAAGGTTGAGGGGGTGAGTTGGCCCTCGGAGGGTGTTCCCTAAGAGATTCAGCTCCGGAGGAAGAAGAAATGGCGGAGGTTGCAGCCTGAGAAGCAGCTTGGGTGGTCCTTCTTCTTTTGAAGACCTGCCCTCCAGCAAAGTCTTCCTCGTCATCAGAAGGTACAACTACCACCCTTTTACCCTTGTCAAGGAGGGTTGGCGCGGCAGCGGCTTCAGCCAGCGCAAGAGGCATGGCAGCTATAGAGGGTGGTGAGTGTGGGGGGTGGTTTGGAGAGGATATAGGTGGAGGAGGCGATGTTGTAGGTGGGTTTTGAAGGTGAAGGCTAAGGGGAGTAGGGGCAGTCTCGGAGGTTGGAGGTTGGGAATCCCCAACCCCTTTCGCCGAAGTCTCGCCTTTGGACTTCAAGATTTGGGCGAGCCTCAACCTTCGTTGTTTGTCCATCTTTGAACCTGCACCAAGAAGATAAATGCAGTAGGGTTAGGCACAAGTTAAGTTACTATACAAAGAAGGGCAGATAAGTCATACACTAAGTAAGAACATGCAAAAGCAGTGAATAGGAGGTTATAAAGGTGGCTCTTATACTTATGTATTTCGCGAGGGCCTCGGCATTGTACTCAAGGCTTATCAAGGTAGAGGTGTTGAAGGCCCCCACGCTGGCCAGAATTCGGCAAGCCTCTCGATCAGTCAAGGGCAGCTCATCAAGGGACTTAGGGTTGGTGAGCTTGACTTTCTCCACCCAGGTCAAGGGGAAGCCGTCGAGGGCGGTGTGGTCGTAGTCAGAGCAGCATACTCTGAAGAATTTGCCCTTCCACCCCTTGAAGGACTGTTGAAACAGTGTCAGGAGGACCCTTCCAGATATGCTGCTAAAGCTCACCCAGAGGCTTTTCCCTTGCTTCTTCACTTCGAAGAAATGAAGGAAGATGTCGACGGAGGGGGCGTGTCCGAAGAACCCGCATAGAATGTCGAACGCTTTGACGAAAGCCCAGCTATTGGGATGTAGCTGGGCTGGGGCAACATTAATTTCCGTGAGGAGTTCCCTTTCGAACCTCAAGAAGGGCAGGCGCATCCCAATGCGTTTGAAGACCACCTGGTAGAAAAAGAAGAAAGGGACCCCATTGTTGGCCCTCTCATCTCCACACACAGGCTCGCCTGGGATGCAGGGGAGCACGGTAATATCTTCATCGTGCCTCCTAGCGAAGGCACGGTGTTGATAGACTCCTGACCCTTTGATGTGATCTTTCCAATCTTTCATGGAGGTTAGGGTGGAGCTCTCTTCGAGCAGCTCATCGGGAGCCCAGGTGTAAAGGGCCTTATAGTTGGTTCTTGGGGGTGGTGGATTGGCGGTTGTTTTCGTACGCGCCATAGGATTGATGAAAAATCTGAAGAGGAAGGAAAAAGCAAAGGCTTAGCAAGGAAAAGTTCGAAGAGGCAAATGGGAAGAAACCCTAGAAAAACCCTACCCACGCGAGAAAAGAAGAACGGGGGGAACGAAGAAGCGAGTAGAACACAGAAATGCAGAAAATATAAACAGTCCCAGGCGGTTATAAGAACAATACAGTAAAGAGAAGGAGCCACTGAAGGAGAAAAACCATACCTTTTGAGTATCGGGGTGGTTGAAGATTGAGAATGTGAAGGAGAGAATGAAGGTTGCAGAGAACGTTTTTGGAGAAGAAGGTGAACAGTAGAGAGAATGTGAAAGGGTGAATGAAACAGTGCCTTGAGCGCGCGTTTTTGAAAGGTTATAACGTTAACCTGAAGAAGCGCTAGCGGCACTCATCCCCAGCCGTAGGATCATGCCACGTGTCAAGAGATTAACGAGCAACTTAAAACGTCACATCTTCAGCACAGAGAATGTCACGTCAGCAGCGCAGAGAATGTCACGTCAACTGCTCAAGGGTCACGTCAGCAGGAATGCCACGTGGATGATAGGGCGAGGCCTTAGTCTTTTTGCTGAAACAAGTGTCAGCTCAAGACTGGGGGGCTTGTGTACCGTCCTGTCCCCGGGCATTGACCAAAGACAAAGTCAAAGTCAAAGTCAAACATATGGTGGGACCCATCCAGGGAGCCCAGGGAAGAAAGTCAATAGGTTGACCGCTTAAGGCGTCGCCAAGATGGGGCGTCGCTAGGTGTAGGCGTCGCTAGATGTAGGCGTCGCCATGATAAGGCATCGACGGTGTCACCCCCCGATACCCATGGGTAGGAAAGACCGTGGAGGGGGCGACACCACGAGAGGCCTCAATACCTCAGAACACTAATAAAGAGAAGAGAAAGGTGGCTTCAAGGCCATATTCCCAGTACCAGTGAGGAGTAACCTGACTTGTGAAGTACCCACGCCACCTCTAGGAGACCCCTAGGACAGATACAACACATGAGAGGGCCACGCTCAAGGGCGAACCATGTGCGTGGTATGAGAGGAAGGTTGATGGAAGAGGCCCAAGCACAAGCCCACATCAAGCCCACCAAAGGGTAGATTTGGGCCAACCATAGAGTTATGGCCAAGAGGATCCAAGAAGACGTTCTTTTACATGTTCAAATGCCATAAACTCTAGTGTAGAGTAGACTTTAATTTCTTGTCAAAATTAGCATAGGAACTTTATTTGTAATTTTCTTAGAATTAATTTTGGCACCTAAAACACCAACCTAGGTAAACTTAGAGTTTCTAAAAAAACCTCTAAATTTACCAAGGCCGGTCTAGAAAGCCCATGGAGGGGGTGAGCATAAAAACTAGACACACCCCTCCCCATGTGCTCATTTGTGCACCCATGTGCCATGTGCACCCATATGCTTCACATTTACATTTCATTTGGCTAGCATTAGGGTTGCATTATGGTCCTCCTTAGCCTATAAAAGGAGGAGCCTACACCTTGTATTTTCAAGTTTATTGTGAGTAAAGTTATGCTGCCATTTTGTGCCAAGCTTTGCTTCTCCCTAGAATTCTAGACTTTAAACTTCATCTCCTTCACCTCTCCTTGGGTTGGCCGAACCTGATGGCATTTTCATGAAGTTCTTCTTGAATCAATGTAGAGTATGGGGCGGAAGCAATGTATGAGAGTGAGCAAGATCCTCCTAAGAGTGGTGTTGATCTTGTAGGTGCATGATAAGTGTGGGTATTGGGTGGTTCGGCCAGCCCAAGGGAAAAGATGAAGGAATTGAAGTTTAGAGCCTAGGATTCTAGGGAGAAGCAAAGTTGAGCACAAATGGGCAGCATAACTTTACTCACAATAAACTTGAAAATACAAGGTGTAGGCTCCTCCTTTTATAGACTAAGGAGGACCATAATGCAACCCTAATGCTAGCCAAATGAAATGTAAATGTGAAGCACATGGGTGCACATGGCACATGGGTGCACAAATGAGCACATGGGGAGGGGTGTGTCTAGTTTTTATGCTCACCCCCTCCATGGGCTTTCTAGACCGACCTTGGTAAATTTAGAGGTTTTTTTAGAAACTCTAAGTTTACCTAGGTTGGTGTTTTAGGTGCCAAAATTAATTCTAAGAAAATTACAAATAAAGTTCCTATGCTAATTTTGACAAGAAATTAAAGTCTACTCTACACTAGAGTTTATGGCATTTGAACATGTAAAAGAACGTCTTCTTGGATCCTCTTGGCCATAACTCTATGGTTGGCCCAAATCTACCCTTTGGTGGGCTTGCATGTGGGCTTGTGCTTGGGCCTCTTCCATCATCCCCTCCCTCTTGAAAAGGATTTGTCCTCAAATCCATTGCTTCTTCTTCTTCATGGCTAGGGGAATGGATGTGGCTGGATGGTGTCCATCATCTCCTCCTTCTTGAGAAGATCTATCCTCAGATCTACAGACTTGATCTCGGATAGCAACCTTTTGCTTCGCCAAAGCTTGTCCTCCTGGATCAAACGTCCACCTATAGAAATAATCAAATAAGGCATAGGTGTTAGTTTGCAAATTAATTTTACTAGGTTGCCATTTTTGTTTTTCTTTTGGTTTTGGCAACCTTGGACAAAGTTTCACTTTTAATGGTTGTGTGTGGTCTCTAATCATCTTATGTATTTTAAAATGTTCATTTGTGGTTACTTTCTCTTTAGGCATAAATCCTATAGATGATGGTAACAACTTAAAAGGAGAAAGATGATTGAACCCACACATAACTTTAAAAGTAGAAATATAAGTAGTTTTGTGAACTACTTTATGGTATGTTTGCTCACCTCTAGAGTTGTGTGTGCACTTCATGATTATTCTAGGCATAGTAGAAAGAGCTAGATTTTCAAATATATTTTGACCATGCGTTTGAGGATGATAAGAATTTAAAGTGTGCAATTTAGTTGCAAGTTTTCCAAAGGAAATCCTCAAATCATGGTTTGCAAAATTTGGAACTCTATTAAACACTATGCTTGAAGATAAACCATGAAGATGTATCACTTCTCTAGAGAAGAGTTTATCCATAACCATGAAGATTGAATCACAACCTTTTGTTGTCCTAGGGAGTTTTAATATGAAATTTATATCTTCCCAAGGATCATTTGCAAAAGGTGAAGGAGTATAGAGTTTATGAGACATTGCCTTGGGCGTAGTTTGAAAACAAGAATTGTACCTAAGGTAATGTCTTTGAACTTCTTTTCTCATGGGGGACAAAAGTTTTCCTTTTAAAAGCTCTAGAGTTTTATCAACTCTAATTTGTCCCATGAGTTCTCCTTCATGAAGACTCTTTCTCTTATGTGTAAGGATAGTCTCGTTGTGACAACCATTGTTTATAAGGATTTGTACACTTTGCAATGGTTGTCTCAATAAGACATGACAAGTTTCTTTAGGCCCTACTTCACATAAAAATTTGTTTTTGTAGATGCTTATAAAAAACTTGACATTCACTTGGTGATATCCTAGCACATATGAGAAATAATCTATTTCATTTTTATCTATGCAAGCTTCTTTTAAAGACTCTTCTTTTTCACTTAGGCTTGCAAGTGTTCCTTTACAAAAGGTAAGGCTTTGAGGTTGTTCAGCAAGACACATATTTTCAAAGGTATTTTTAAATCTTTGGTCTTGTTGAATGACCTTGTGGGAAGGAACACTCTTCTCCCACGCCTTTTGTTCTTCAAGGGTCTTCTCATGCTTTTCTTTTTCTTCTTTTTCTTTAGCTTCCCTTTCGACTTCCCCTCTCTTCTTTTGTATTTTTCTTTCCTTTCTTTCTTTATGGGAAGCAAACAATTTTTCTACCCTCATTTCCCAATCTAGGCAAGCTTCTATATTTTCTTTTCCATGGAAATGGGGTTGTTCTACCCTAACCTCTCTTGGGTTTTCTTGTTCTTTTCTATCTCCTCTATGTCTTCTAGGGGGTGCTTGATAATAATCATTTACTCTAATGCTTCCCTCCCCAAAAGGATCATGATCTTTAGAGATATATGCATGAGAAGGTAATTTTTTTAGAATGCGAGACTTCTCATCCTTTGCTTTAGTCAAAACATTAAGTTTAGTCTCACTCTCCAATTGTCTATATGCAATTGATTGCACAGTTTGTGAAACTTCTTTCAAAAGAGTTTTTAAAGATTTTAATTCACTTCCAATAGACTTTGTAGAATGAGAAGAAGAAGACATGGCTAAAGCTTTGTGTATACAAGTATTTTACCTTGAGAAAACTTAGGAAAGTCAAAGAAGGTAGTTTTTCAGGTAAGGGAGGTGAGTCACAAAGGACTACTTAAATACCAAGCCTTTGCCTTAGCCAAAAACTATCCCTCAATGTCTTCACACAAAACTTTTTCTTAGTAAACCACTTAGAACACAATTAAGTTGAGAAATCAAATTTTCAATGAAAGAAAACAATGCAAGCTACTAATCAACAAAGCTAGTCGGTTTAACACAAATTTAAACAAAACTAACCATGCAAAGCGTAGCTATGAAAACAAAAGAGAAGCAATTACAAACAAGTAACAATTACTAATCAAGAATGCTATACTATTCGGCCCTAGGTGAGGCTTCTTGGACACTTTGAGCCCTTGAAGACACACTCACCGTCTAAACGTAATTAACAAGGTAATTAACAATAAACCAAGTTGCAAAGGAAATAAGAGAACTCCCTTTGTTGATCCTCTTTTGGTTAGTGCACTTTCTTGTTGTCTTTGCTTGTTGATCTTCCAACTGTTTGTAGTGTTTATTTCAAGAATGCTTGTTTCGGCTTTGGCCTTGTCTTCTCCTTAGAATGATGGTCCTTTAATTCTCCAATTTCCAGCACCTAGCAAAGGGCTAAACCTTAACCAAATCAAGTTCCCATTCACATAAGCACCAAAGAAGAATTAAATTCCAGCACCCAAATTAGAGGTCAAAGAACAAAAGCAAGAAACAAATTTAATTGAATAAAACAGTACCACCAAAAGGATTTAGATTGTGACAACTAGAAAGAGAGTCAAGTAATTAAAGCAAACAAATAAAGGTACTCAATTAAAGGTTGGCACACAAAAGAATTCCTAAAGAAAAGCACTAGATTAGATGACCAAATAAAAAAAAACAGCACCACTGGAAAATGTTGTGGGCCAGAAAACGTGTTTGTTCCCCGATTTATGCTGAGCTGTATTTTTAAAATTTGGCTCTGAAATTTGTTATGCAAGATATTCAGGATCTTATCTAAAATCTGGCTTTGGAATCACTCAAAACGAATGCACCATTTTGTTTTAATAAATTTTGCAAATTTGGTGTTCGGTTAGGCCAGCTGGAGCGCTTCAGATTTGCACTCTGATTTTAAAAGATTTATCATTTTTTTTCTGTTGCTTCTTTTGACCTAATTCTTTTTTTGTCCTTTCTATAACACTTTAAACTTGCATTTTCCAGAGATTCAAAATTTTCCTATGGGTGGAAATATTTTTCTGGGTTAAAACAGCCAAAACAGAGAAGGTGAAAACAGGGGAATCTGAAAACTGGAAACAAAAACAGCAAGATACCAAAGTTTAGACACAATGGAAATTTGTGAAATAGAATTGTGTAGGATCTAAACACAATATGAACTCAAACTAAGAATTAAAAAGGCACCAAAGGAGCAAAGAACAGCAGATTCAAGCAAATAAAGAGACCCAAAATCAAGAAACAATTAAGCCAAATAAAAGGACTACTATGAATTGTTGACAATATGGATGAACATGACTTGACAAAACATGTATAGATTCAGAAAAATAAAGACTCAAAGCATAATATGAACCAAAATAATGAAAGCAATAAAGACTCAAAGCCTAAAAGAAAATAGCAACACAAAGGTGTATGGAATCCTATCACAAATTGCACAAGAACTTGTTCAAGATCAAATGAACAAGAGTGCTTCGGTTGGATCTTCCACAAAGCACACCAAGAACAAATTAAAATGTAAAAAACAGCAAGACAAGTAAGGAAAGTAAATGACAATATGAAATAAAGAAGAACTAAAATTGAAAAGACAAGGAGCTACTCATCTTGAAGAACCAAAGCTCATGATACCAAATGATGGCATTTTCATGAAGTTCTTCTTGAATCAATGTAGAGTATGGGGCGGAAGCAATGTATGAGAGTGAGCAAGATCCTCCTAAGAGTGGTGTTGATCTTGTAGGTGCATGATAAGTGTGAGTATTGGGTGGTTCGGCCAGCCCAAGGGAAAAGATGAAGGAATTGAAGTTTAGAGCCTAGGATTCTAGGGAGAAGCAAAGTTGAGCACAAATGGGCAGCATAACTTTACTCACAATAAACTTGAAAATACAAGGTGTAGGCTCCTCCTTTTATAGGCTAAGGAGGACCATAATGCAACCCTAATGCTAGCCAAATGAAATGTAAATGTGAAGCACATGGGTGCACATGGCACATGGGTGCACAAATGAGCACATGGGGAGGGGTGTGTCTAGTTTTTATGCTCACCCCTTCCATGGGCTTTCTAGACCGACCTTGGTAAATTTAGAGGTTTTTTTAGAAACTCTAAGTTTACCTAGGTTGGTGTTTTAGGTGCCAAAATTAATTCTAAGAAAATTACAAATAAAGTTCCTATGCTAATTTTGACAAGAAATTAAAGTCTACTCTACACTAGAGTTTATGGCATTTGAACATGTAAAAGAACGTCTTCTTGGATCCTCTTGGCCATAACTCTATGGTTGGCCCAAATCTACCCTTTGGTGGGCTTGCATGTGGGCTTGTGCTTGGGCCTCTTCCATCAGAACCTCCCTAGCTTCATACATATCATGCACCTTCAAGATCAACACCACTCTTAGGAGGATCTTGCTCACACACCTTCACAGCTTCCGCACCACTTTTTCTTACATGATTCAAGAAGACCTTCATGAAATGCCATCATTTGGTATCATGAGCTATGGTTCTTCAAGATGAGTTGCTTTTGGTCGTTCATTTTTAGTTCTTCTTTCCTTTCATGTTGTTCATCTTATTTTCCATAATTGTCTTGCTGTTTTTTACATTTTAATTGTTTTGGTGTGCTTTGTGGAAGATCCAACCGAAGCACTTTTGTTCAATTGATCTTGAACAAGTTCTTGTGCAAATTGTGATAGGATTCCATACACCTTTGAGTTGCTATTTTCTTTTAGGCTTTTGAGTCTTTAATTTCTGAATCTTATATGTTTTGTCAAGTCATGTTCATCCATATTGTCAACAATTCATAGTAGTCTTTTTATTTGGCTTGATTGTTTCTTGATTTTGGGTCTCTTTAATTGCTTGAATCTGCTGTTCTTTGATCTTTTGGTGCCTTTTTAATTTTAGTTTGAGTTCATATTGTGTTTATTTCCTACACAATTCTATTTCACAAATTTCCATTGTGTCTAAACTTTGGTATCTTGCTGTTTTTGTTTCCAGTTTTCAGAATCCCCTGTTTCAGATTTTCTGTGCTGACTGTTTTGATCCAGAAAAATATTTACACTTATAGGAAAATTTTGATTCTCTGGAATTTGCAAGTTTGAAGTGTTATAGAAAGGAAAAAAAAAGAATTAGTCCAAAAGAAGCAACAGAAAAAAAATGATAAATCTTTTAAAATCAGTGTGCAAATCTGAGGCGCTACAGCTGGCGTAACTGAACACCAAAATTGCAAAATTTATTAAAAAAAATTGGTGCATGCGTTTTGAGTGATTCCAAAGCCAGATTTTAGCTAAGATCTTGAATATCTTGCATATCAAATTTCAGAGTCATATCTTAAAAACACAGCTCAGCATAAATTGGGGAAAAACACGTTTCTGGCCCACAACATTTTCCAGTGGTGCTGTTTTTTTATTTGGTCATCTAATTCTAGTGCTATTCTTAGGATTCTTTTGTGTGCCTACCTTTATTTTGGTACCTACCTTTATTTTGGTACCTTTTATTTGTTTGCTTAATATTTCTTGGACCTCTTTCTAGTTGTCATAATCTAACTCCTTTTGGTGGTACTGTTTTATTCAATTAAATTGTTTCTTGCTTTTTGTTCTTTGACCTCTAATTTGGGTGGTGAAATTTATTCTCCTTTGGTGCTTATGTGAATGGAAACTTGACTTGGTTAAGGTTTAGCCCTTTGATAGGTGCTGGAAATTGGAGAATCAAGACCTTCATTCTAAGGGGAAGACAAAGACAAAGCCGAAGCAAACTTTCTCAAAACACTACACACATTTGGAGGGCTAACAAGCAAAGACAACAAGGAAGTGCACTTACCAAAAAGAGGATCAACAATGGGAATTTTCTTAATTTCCTTACAACTTAATTTTTGTTAATTACCTCTTAATTACGTTTTAGACGGTGAGTGTTTCTTCAAGGGCTCAAAGTGTCCAAGAAGCCTCACCTAGGGCCGACTAGTATAGAATTCTTAATTAGCAATTGTTAATTGTTTGTAATTGCCTTTTCTTTTGCTTAGTTAGTGACGCTTTGCATGGTTATTTTGTTAAGTTTGTGTTAAACCGACTAGCTTTGTTGATTAGTAGCTTGCATTGTTTTCTTTCTTTGAAAATTTGATTTCTCAACTTAATTGTGTTCTAAGTGGTTTACTAAGAGAAAGTTTTGTTTTGGCTAAGGCAAAGGCTTGGTATTTAAGTAGTCCTTTGTGACTCACCTCCCTTACCTGGAAAACTACCTTCTTTGACTTTCCTAAGTTTTCTCAAGGTAAAATACTTGTATACACAAAGCTTTAGCCATGTCTTCTTCTTCTCATTCTACAAAGTCTATTGGAAGTGAATTAAAATCTTTAAAAACTCTTTTGAAAGAAGTTTCACAAACTGTGCAATCAATTGCTTATAGACAATTGGAGAGTGAGACTAAACTTAATGTTTTGACTAAAGCAAAGGATGAGAAGTCTCACATTCTAAAAAAATTACCTTCTCATGCATATATCTCTAAAGATCATGATTCTTTTGGGAGGGAAGCATTAGAGTAAATTATTATTATCAAGCACCCCCTAGAAGACATAGAAGAGATAGAAAAGAACAAGAAAACCCAAGAGGGGTTAGGGTAGACCAACCCCATTTCCATGGAAAAGAAAATATAGAAGCTTGCGTAGATTGGGAAATGAGGGTAGAAAAATTGTTTGCTTCCCATAAAGAAAGAAAGGAAAGAAAAACACAAAAGAAGAGAGGGGAAGTCGAAAGGGAAACTAAAGAAAAAGAAAAGCATGAGAAGACCCTTGAAGAATAAAAGGCGTGGGAGAAGAGTGTTCCTTCCCACAAGGTCATTCAACAAGACCAAAGATTTAAAAATACCTTTGAAAATATGTGTCTTGTTGAACAACCTCAAAGCCTTACCTTTTGTAAAGGAACACTTGCAAGCCTAAGTGAAAAAGAAGAGTCTTTAAAAGAAGCTTGCATAGATAAAAATGAAATAGATTATTTCTCATATGTGTTAGGATATCACCAAGTGAATGTCAAGTTTTTTATAAGCATCTACAAAAACAATTTTTTATGTGAAGTAGTGCCTAAAGAAACTTGTCATGTCTTATTGAGACAACCATTGCAAAGTGTACAAATCCTTATAAACAATGGTTGTCACAACGAGACTATCCTTACACATAAGAGAAAAAGTCTTCATGAAGGAGAACTCATGGGACAAATTAGAGTTGATAAAACTCTAGAGCTTTTAAAAGGAAAACTTTTGTCCCCCATGAGAAAAGAAGTTCAAAGACATTACCTTAGGTACAATTCTTGTTTTCAAACTACGCCCAAGGCAATGTCTCATAAACTCTATACTCCTTCACCTTTTGCAAATGATCCTTGGGAAGATATAAATTTCATATTAAAACTCCCTAGGACAACAAAAGGTTGTGATTCAATCTTCATGGTTATGGATAAACTCTTCTCTAGAGAAGTGATACATCATCATGGTTTATCTTCAAGCATAGTGTTGAATAGAGTTCCAAATTTCGCAAACCATGATTTGAGGATTTCCTTTGGAAAACTTGCAACTAAATTGCACACTTTAAATTCTTATCATCCTCAAACGCATGGTCAAAATATATTTGAAAATCTAGCTCTTTCTACTATGCCTAGAATAATCATGAAGTGCACACACAACTCTAGAGGTGAGCAAACATACCATAAAGTAGTTCACAAAATGATCCGATCGGTCATCGGTAGTCGATGACGTCAGCATCAGAGAACCACGTGGACCACTCGCAGGGTGACACGTGGACCAGGTGGCAGAGAGGTCAGGGGGACGATCGCCAAGAAAGGTGATCGGTGGTCAGTAACCAAGGGACCACCAACAGATCAGGCGGCAGAGAGGTCGGGGGACAGATCATCCAGAACGGTGATCGGTGGTCAGTAGCCAAGTGGCCACCAACAGAACAGTTCTCAGACTAACGCCTGGAGGCAGAACGCGAGAAACAGATAAACACTGATCAGTCATCGGGGTAGTGTCATCGGGGTCTCGTGTTACACGCAGTTAAACTGGGAATGAGGTTCCCAGCGAGAGCGTTACGCATGGATCTCGCATGAGCACACCTCAGGGAATCATGCACGAGAGTGGCCTGAGGGAACTAGTAAACCAGTCAGTGGTTGATGGTTCCCTCAACCCATTACGTGCATGGCATCGTGAAGGGTAAGCTGTATACGCAGGGAGCAACGTTTGGTGAGTGTGCCTAGACCAGCCACACCCGACGTTCTCCCGAGAGTATGCGATCTGCCCAGATAAGAGAAACATCCTAAGTTACTCCGCAAGGGCGTAACTTAGGCACACAAAGAGAAGCGCTAGAGCCCTTCCAGTAAGTGACACGTGTGTGGTTAGATGTGAGTTGCAGGCCTCCACGTGTCATCATCTGAGAGGGGTGCGGTCCAGACAAAAGAGCACTCCGTACCACTAAAGGTACAGACAGGCGCAGCCAAGCGCAGAGACGCGCAGACATGCACAGACTCTCACGCTCCCCACTGCTGATTTTGAAGGTACGCTTTCTCTGAAAAGCATAACAGGGTTCTGACACATGCCAGAAAAGCATAACAGAATTCTGTTATGCCCAGAAGCAGGGAAAGAGAGATAAAAGAGAGAATCAGGGGGAGAGTGAGGAAAAACGAAAAACAGAGTGCAAGAGTTCTCACACACACGCTACTAGTTTTCTAGTCTTTGGTGGTTCTGTGGACTAACTTGATCGTCGGAGTGCAAACGGCCGCTAGAGGCGCCGTCTGTGTGTTTTGCAGGTCACGTTTGGAGAAGCAAGAGAAGGTTCTGAGGGTGATTCTGCAGAAGACGCAGTCGTGTAGGCAGGGCAGAGAGTGCTACGAAGCGATTCCTCCACGTTCGAGTTGCCGGCAGGATCACAAAACTACTTATATTTCTACTTTTAAAGTTATGTGTGGGTTCAATCATCTTTCTCCTTTTAAGTTGTTACCATCTTCTATAGGATTTATGCCTAAAGAGAAAGTAACCACAAATGAACATTTTAAAATACATAAGATGATTAGAGACCACACACAACCATTAAAAGAGAAACTTTGTCCAAGGTTGCCAAAACCAAAAGAAAAACAAAAATGGCAACCTAGTAAAATTAATTTGCAAACTAACACCTATGCCTTATTTGATTATTTCTATAGGTGGACGTTTGATCCAGGAGGACAAGCTTTGGTGAAGCAAAAGGTTGCTATCCGAGATCAAGTCTGTAGATCTGAGGATAGATCTTCTCAAGAAGGAGGAGATGATGGACACCATCCAGCCACATCCATTCCCCTAGCCATGAAGAAGAAGAAGCAATGGATTTGAGGACGAATCCTTTTCAAGAGGGAGGGGATGATGGAAGAGGCCCAAGCACAAGCCCACATGCAAGTCTACCAAAGGGTAGATTTGGGCCAACCATAGAGTTATGGCCAAGAAGATCCAAGAAGACGTTCTTTTACATGTTCAAATGCCATAAACTCTAGTGTAGAGTAGACTTTAATTTCTTGTCAAAATTAGCATAGGAACTTTATTTGTAATTTTCTTAGAATTAATTTTGGCACCTAAAACACCAACCTAGGTAAACTTAGAGTTTCTAAAAAAACCTCTAAATTTACCAAGGCCGGTCTAGAAAGCCCATGGAGGGGGTGAGTATAAAAACTAGACACACCCCTCCCCATGTGCTCATTTGTGCACCCATGTGCCATGTGCACCCATATGCTTCACATTTACATTTCATTTGGCTAGCATTAGGGTTGCATTATGGTCCTCCTTAGCCTATAAAAGGAGGAGCCTACACCTTGTATTTTCAAGTTTATTGTGAGTAAAGTTATGCTGCCATTTTGTGCCAAGCTTTGCTTCTCCCTAGAATTCTAGGCTTTAAACTTCATCTCCTTCACCTCTCCTTGGGTTGGCCGAACCTCCCTAGCTTCATACATATCATGCACCTTCAAGATCAACACCACTCTTAGGAGGATCTTGCTCACACACCTTCACAGCTTCCGCACCACTTTTTCTTACATGATTCAAGAAGACCTTCATGAAATGCCATCAAAGGTAGATACACTCCCAGGGCGAGTGAGTAAAGGTTGGGGCACCAGATGAGTTGGCACCCAGAAAGTCACCCCTTGCACCAGATGTACTTCGAGGAAGGAGGGCTTACACGATGAATTATCCCTAAGTTGGGTTACGGCGCTATAAGGCCCTCCACGTAGAGTAGCGATCAAGTCAGAAGAACACGTGACAGTAAGCACTGAAACATCAAGGTATATCAGTTCCCCTGAAAGTTTGCTAAGGTACGTTTTATTCAGTTTACGTTTCAAACGCTTTAAAGCATTTTAAACGCTTTAAATGCTTTGAACGTTTTAAATGCGTTAAACGTTTTTAAACGCCTTAAATGCGCTTTAAGACGCTTTAAATGCACTTTAAGACGCTTTGAATGCTTTAGACGTTTAAAAGGGGCTTTAGACGTTTGAGACGGAGATCCGAGTTTTCAGTTACACACACTCTAGTTGCTTGCTCGCGAACCCACTGTACGCACAAACAATTAGGAAAGAAATTCAGTTACTCAATTATTCAAACCACCTTCACAACATCCATTCATGGTGCTTCGATACGGAGGTGTGTTCTTTGATGTTTCTCGCTAGTTGACTTGATCGTCGGAGTGCAAATGGCCGCGAGGGCGCCCCTTTGTTCACTTCTTTGCAGGTACTGACGACGGCGCAGAACGAAGGTGCCCTAGCTCACGATCAGAAGCCACGCACGAAGATGTCCCTGGTCAACCGACGGGAACAGTTATGATAGAAAAGGAAAATACAAAAACCTCTTTTTCTGGAGTTGAATCAGATATCGATAACATTTTATCTTCTCTAGAAAACCCTTGTGAGGATGTGCTTGTAGAGAAATCTATGTTTGGAGTTAAACCAGATATAGATATAAATGTTTCCTCCATAGAAAATACCGAAAAATGTTTGACTAAAAAGGAAGAAGAGGAAACCAACAAAGAAGAAGAGTCTTTTATGACACCCCTTGAAAGTATAGCTGAGAAAGAATCCTTAAAGGGGGATTACAATACTTTGAACTCTTCTTTTCAATTATATAATGCTTACTCTTCTGTACAAAAATCTCAAAAACCAAACTTGTGATGTTGTTGCCTAGCTTGGGCAATAAGCAACACAAAGTGAACAAAAATATTTTTGAAAGGGGTCTTATGTTAATCTTTAAAAAGAATTTTAAAGATAAAATGATGGAAACCGTCCAGCTTCAAAACTTTCGGCCAAGAAGATAGACGAAGATCGAGCTTTAATGAAAAGTTTGTAAAGTCTTTTTTTTTTCTTAGCCTTGTAAAAATTGTATAGAGTAGTTAGGAAGTTTTGGGTCTTGTATTCTGGGTCAAAGTAGAGAAAGATATAAATAGAAAACAAAGTAATGTGTAAGATAGTAAAATAGGGGTGCAAATAGAAATGTAGGCAAGGAAGGCATGAGTCTCCACATGTCTTCCTCTTAATGGAGAGGATTTGCACCAATAAGGTGGTGACACTTGTCACACTCTCATTTGAGAGTTTTTTATAGACTTTCTCCTATAAATAGGAGTCTCTTATACATTTATTTCCTTAACTTGGAATTAGTAATGAAATGCTACCTATTTTTGGCCATTCTTATTGTTCTTAAGTTCTCCCTAGGTTAGTCTCCTTCAAGACTTAGCCTATACTCTTTCCTAGTGAGTTGGCCTCACCTCTCACTCTCACAAATTCCTAACTCCACTTCAATCCATGGAAACTCCTCTTGAGTTTCTTTAATGCTTCCGCTCATCATATCTCCTTCATCATTCATTCAAAGAAGAAATTACAAAGATCACTACTATAAGAAGAACAGTTTTCCATCATTTGGTGTGGTTGTATGATCTTCTTCTATTTTTTTCTAATTTCCGTGTTTTTCATAATTTTCTTGATTGTCTTGAATGTTTACCGATTGATTTTGTGTTTTTTGTCTTTTTGTTCGGTTCAAATTAATTGTTCTTACTTGAACCTTCATGTATGTGCTTTTAGGTGTTCTTTTGTTCATATTCATGTGTGCTTTTGAATTTTTTTTAGTTTTCTTCAAATTTGTTCGGTGAAATTTTTTATATTTGAGTCATTTTGATTTTATAATCATAAATGTTTTGTCTAGAGTCATGTTTAGTCCAAATTTGTCATAAACTCCATTAGTTGAACTTTTTTGAAGTTTTTTTTCAAATTTCTTCATAGACTAGAGCTCTTGAGCGCTTTTGATTTTTTAGTCCGAAAATTGTTTGTGGTTCAAAAAGAAATTTCTAAGGTGTGAAGAGTATCTAGGTCTGTTTGGATATCTCATTGGTTCTTTGGTGCGGACAGTGAATCCAGAGGTACGAATAGCAGATCTGGTTTAGGTTTCTCGGACTTTATTCTTGAAAATTTCTCTGCGATTTGCATTGTTGTTCTTCATCTTCTGCATCATTTTTCTTCTTCGGCTTCATCTTGAATCGGTGTGCGAAGATTGATTGAAGAATATTAACGGTGCCAAACGGAGGTTTGTGATTTCCGATGACCTAAATCGGAATCGCGCGCGGAGGAATTGTGAACGGAGGAATCGCAAACGGCAGTTGGTTTGGTGAATCGAAAATCGAAGAATCAAGCAGTGAAGAATGAATTGATTCATGGGTGCGATATGAACCGTTGAATGGCAGTTGCGATTCCCGGTGACCTAAATCAGGTTTTCCTACGGTGGAGAAGTTGAAACGGTGCAAACACGGAATCGTTCCGGTGACGAACGAAATAGGATCGAAGAAATTTTACTTGAAAGGGTTCATTGCTTTTCACTGGAAAATCTATCACAGTACAAATTGATGGTACAATTTCTTGTCAATTTTTGTTTGTTGAGTGCACGAGAAAACGACGAACAACGAATTCTTGAAATAGAGACAGTTTATGATTTGTTCTTTGATTTGGCACATTCTCTGGTTGAGTTTTTCTGATTTCTTTTGGAGATTCTGGTGCTGATTTTGGTAGCTGATTTTTCATCAACTTGAATCTGTGATTTGAAGCTGGGTGTGAAACAATTTTTATTTGAAGCTGGCAGTGTTAGTAATTGATTAGTGGTGAAGTATGAAGCAGTTTGTATTTTGGTTAAACTGCAGAGAAAGTGCATGATAAATTGTTTTGGCTCAATTCATTTGGAATCAAGCTTCTTTGTATTTCTGGTTTTGCTGTTGTAGTTTCTAATTGAAACTGTGTCTCTGAATTTCATTTGATCTTTGGTGCTCTTGGTGGAAGATTCTTGGTTGATTGGATTGGGATAAATTCACAGTTGTGAAGCAAGCGGTGCTAATTCAATTGAATAGCTGGAAATTGAAGATTGATTTGGAGTTGCAGTGCTGCATATTAACCAAATTAGAGACAATTTATGATGCTTTGATCAATCTTGGATTTGTTGAAACAGAACACGGTAGATTTTGGTACTGATATTTCTGATTTTTGGTGTAAAATTCTGGTGCAGTTTTCATTTTCAATTTGGTGCTGCAAATTAAAGTGGTATAGTTTGTTTAATTGTATTAGCGTGAGCAACAAGATTGAATGAATGCAGACAACTATTGGAAATATTAAACAGTAAACACGATGATTTGGTGCCATTTCTGATTTTGCTATTCGTGCAAAACTTTGTGCAATGTCTGAAGTTTTGGGTTAGTGATTTGTTGATTGGTGAATTCATTTGAGATAGTTAATTCAACGTTGGAAGTGCAGGCATCAAGAAATTGAAATGGCTTGCAATCAGTGGGGCCCAACCGATAATATAGTAATGTGGTGATTTGGATGAATTGGCAGTGGTTCACGGTCATAAACACGGTGGGGTCCATGATTTGTTGAAATCCTTTGATGAATGAAATTGGTGTACAATGAAATTTGATTTAGTTTTATTCCTAAAACAAGCTGGAGCAGTTTACAATTGAAGGAATTTTTGGACCGCAAGAAATTTAATTGGAACAAAACGTGACAACAGAATTTAATTGGCTGTAGTGAAGCATTTTGGGCCAAAACCGTGTTGCACTATTACTTGGGCTGCACAATTCTAATTGAAGAATTTTAGTGCAGTAATTTTGGAGGTACGACAAACAGCATTACAACTTTTAATTTCAGCCAAGTTACATTGGGCCAACCACATTTTGGGTTTCATGCTCTATTAAAAATATTTGGTTATTCTTTGTTTTAATTTTGTAATCCATTCTAGTGGCTATCTTTAGGTGTTTCCTTTTGATTGCCTACTTTCTTGAAAACCTTTAATTTCTTGTTTGTCTTGATTTTATGGATAATCTTTGTGTTTGTCATCTCTAATCTCCCTTGAGTTTCACTCTTCAAATTGAGCTTTTATTGCTTTTATTATTGACCTCTTGAAGTGGAATATACCTTGAATTTGTTCTTTGTGATAATTGAGCTAACCTCTAGGTAGCATCCTAAGAGAAGGCAAAGGACTTTGCAAGGGGTACTCACCTTTGGAGGACAAACAAGTAAAGGCTTTAGAGGGAAACACTTATTGAGAGAAAAGAAAAAAACTTTGAAGATTATTTTTTTAAAATTTTGTGTGATTTCAATTGTTGTGTAATTTGGCCATTATCTTTACTTTAGGTGTCTTGGAAGAGCCTTTGGTGTTCTTCCATCTCCTATAAGTTTTCTTTAATTTGCTTATTAGATGCACGCTTTAAACGGTGAGTGTCTTGAAGGCTCACAAGTGCCAACATGCCTCACCATTAGGAGTCGTCTAGTTTAAAATTTTGCAATTTAAATTCTTAGTTTTTAAAAGCTTTCTTTTAGTTTCTTTTTTTAGAAAACTCTTTGTTTGTGTTGAAGAAGTTTTCATTGGAAGGAGATTTGTGAAGTGCATTCGGATAAGTTTTGGCTAGGAAAGACTTGGTACTTAAGAGTGTCCATTGTGATCCACCTCTCTTTCCTGAGAATTTACCTTGTGTGCTAAACTCACTTTCCTTCTTGTGAAAAATCTTTTAAATACAAAGCTTAATATGTCTATGTTTACTTCTTATCCTAGTAGAAGTGATTCAAATTCTTCATCAAAGCAATTGAAAAATAATTCTCAAGAACTTAAGTCACTTCAACTGTGGAGGCAACAAGAGATTATTCAACAAGTAAAGAAAAAGATTGAAAGAGATATCTGTCTTGCCATTCTTGAGAAGGAACCTAGAATTTTAAGGCAAAAAAAAGAGAGAAAAGTTAAAGAAAAACAAGGTATAGAACTTCCAAAAGACCTGGAAAAAGAAAGGAAGATAGGGTATAGATATGAAAAACTGGGCCAAAAAGGAAATAGTCATAGAGATGAGGAGCATAGTCATAGAAGAAAGATTTATAACCCTCATTATCAAAAAAAAGGAAGGGATGTGTTTTGAGCCTAGAAATTTATATTATTCTACCAAGCCTAAAGTATACGTTTCTTACTTTGATGGAAATAAAAATGTTGAAGCATATTTAGTTTTCAAGAATATGCTAGGTCTTGGTGGACAAAAAGGGAAACTGATGTTATAAATGGCATCAGAAGTACTTAATTGGGAGGAGTTGAAGATGTGTATGAGAAGAAAGTTTGTTCCACCTTCATATGTGAAAAAGAAAAGGCTTAGAGAAGAAATGAAAGAGCTTGTAGAGAAAGGAAGAAATTTTATATATAGAGAAAAAGAATATGTTAGAAGAGAAAAAGAGTTTAGAGAAAAATTCCAAGCTCTTGTCATAAAGAAATAAGAGAAGGAGAAAAGGGAAAGAGAGGAGAACGAAAGGAAAGATAGAGAAGAGAAAGAAAAGAGAGAAAAAAGTGATGATAGAAAAGGAAAGTACAAAAAACTCTTTTTCTGGAGTAGAATTAGGGCCTTATTTTTGTTTAGTTTTCTTTTGTTTTAATTTTCTTTTAAAAAAGAATTTATCTCATGTTTGTTTGATGTTTAGTGTAGATTGATATTTGACCCAGGAGGAAAACATCAAATAAACAGAGGCTGTTGTCATTGAGCATCATTCAGATCTGAGGACAAATCCTTTTCAAGAGGGAGAGGATGATGGAAACCGTTCAGCCTCAAAACTTTCGACCAAGAAGATAGACAAAGATCAAGCTTTAATGAAGAGTTTGTAAAGTCTTTTTTTTTTCTTAGCCTTGTAAAAATTGTATAGAGTAGTTAGGAAGTTTTGAGCCAAAGTAGAGAAATATGTAAATAGAAAACAAAGTAATGTGTAAAATAGTAAAAGAGGGGTGCAAATAGAAATGTAGGCAAGGAAGGCATGAGTCTCCACATGTCTTCTCCTTAATGGAGAGGATTTGCACCAATAAGGTGGTGACACTTGTCACACTCTCATTTGAGAGTTTTTTATAGACTTTCTCTTATAAATAGGAGTCTCTTATACATGTATTTCCTTAACTTGGAATTAGTAATGAAATGTTGCCTATTTTTGGCCATTGTACTTGTTCTTAAGTTCTCCCTAGGTTAGTCTCCTTCAAGACTTAGCCTAGACTCTTTCCCAGTGAGTTGGCCTCACCTCTCACTTTTACAAATTCCTAACTCCACTTCAATCCATGGAAACTCCTCTTGAGTTTCTTTAATGCATTCGCTCATCATATCTCCTTCATCATTCATTCAAAGAAGAAATTACAAAGATCACTACTAGAAGAATAGCAGTTTTCCATCTTAAAAGGCCTTATTTTTGTTTAGTTTTCTCTTGTTTTAATTTTCTTTTAAAAAAGAAATTTATCTCATGTTTGTTTGATGTTTACTGTAGATTGACACTTGATCCTGGAGGACGAGCCTAGTTGTCAAAGCAAGAATAAGGCTGTTGTTCGAGATCAACCTGTAGATCTGAGGACAGAACCTCTCAAGAAGGAAGGGATGATGGAAACCATCCAACCACATACATCCACATAATAATGAAGAAGGAGAAGCATTGGATTTGGGACAAATCCTTTTCAAGAGGGAGGGGATGATGGAAGAGGCCCAAGCCCATGATAGAAGAAGCCCAAGCCCTAGCCCAAATACAAATTCAAGCTTCAGCTCAAGCCCAACAAATAGAAGATCTGGGCCAACTAAGCATCATTGGATGTCTCTTTTTGTAATTACTTTTGAGTAGTTTTTTAGTAGAACATAAAGGGAGGTGTAGATATAGATATAAGAGGTGCAAATGTATAAAGATAAGTCACACCTTCCATGTGACATAAAAAGAAGGTGTAGGTGTAGATTTAGGAGGTGCCAAAGAAAGAAACCAAGTCACACTTCCTTTGTGACTAGGAATTGGCTCCAAATTCAAATGCTTCTTATTTGAATTTTCCTCCACTTTCATTTGAATTTTCAGCCCTCTAAACACTATAAATAAGAAGGCTTGACTCATGTAATTTCAAGATTAATGATATGAGTGAATTGCTGCCAAATTTGTGTCAATCTCACTCTTAGTCTCCTACCTCTCTAGGATAGACAATTGATCTTCAATCCTTCACTCTACCAAGTGAGATGGCCTCACCACTCACTCTCCACACATGACATGCACCTTCAAGGAGTTCACAACTCTTAGGAGATCCTTGCACGCCTCATCCATAGCTTCCGCCACCATCAATTTCAAGTTTCAAATCAACATGAAGGCACTCTTCCATCATGCGATCTGGCCAAATCAACCTGGAAACGATCCTGGTCGACTCTGGACGCTGTTACCGCCTTCTGAAGGGCGCGTATGGTCTCTATGAGTTGTTGCATGGAGACGTTGTCTCTTCCTGAGGGTGCAACAGATCCTTGCCTCGTACTCCTCATATTGTTGGTAGACTCCTAACACGATTGTGAGTGGGACCTAGTTTTATCGGGCCCCACGGTGGGCGCCAAATGTTCTCGTCGGTTGACTCGATCGTCGGTTGACTCGAATGGTAGTCTCTAACCCGCCTATCTCCACCTGAGAATCGAACTTCCTTGGGTTGAAGAACTTCTCACCTGCACAGACAAAGGGGCGCCTTGGCGGCCGTTTGCACTCTGACGCTCAAGTCAGTACTGGGGCAAAGAAACAGTAAGTGTATAAAGTAGTTTCAGTCTTAGAAACGGCGTACCTTGCTAGGGTTCTTACCACCCTTTGTATAGGTTGTAACTAGGGTTACTTCTGTTTTGTTACCATATCTAGGGTTCCTGGGAGAACGTCCTTGCACCGCTATTACACTATCTTAGCGTAATCTGGCACATAAGACTTCCCTTTACTGGAGTGCAAAGACTAGCAGTATGGTCGCCAAGGTACCAACTCATGCACCAATGTTGTGGGGTCATCTGTTCTATGGGTGTCCTAAGTATTCACGTGTCATGCATGCAGTCTGCCCTTGGAAACCCTAATCCTAACGGGCCTTAGCGCTTCCAAGGGCTACTTGCTTGTGTCGCGCCCGAATGCGCTATACACCTCACACGCATGGATCCCTCGTTACTTAGGTTTTTCTCTTATATCTGGGTGTTTAACTAGTAACTGATGTGATTTATGGGGCCCTCCTTATGTGGCCCACCATTACTGTCAGACACTGATGTCCGATGTCTGATGTCTTTCTCTAGCATCGATGTCTGAGGTCTTTCTCTGACATCAATGACCGAGGACTGGTCGGTACAATAACCTTATCAGTGTATCTAGCTTCTTCTATAAAGCTGCAAGATAAACAAATCGAAGATAAACATTGATGTATAGCATTGAGAACACTGTGTTTAAATTTATTTTAAAAGAGTGTATGAATAAATAGCAGGACCAAAGTGATGCTTGGTGATGTTAAATGGGTAATAAATGTGTCCATGCCCTTGGCATGAACTACATAGTTTCAAATTAAATTGATTTTGCCACTGTGCTTGTAAGAAAATTCCACACCAAATTGAAAGCCATGGTGGAACCAAAGCTCTAAGGTTTATACATAGCTGTCGTATTCAGCAAGATGACATGAGTTTTGAAGTGTCACGTATCTAAAACCTTGACGGTGCCAACAAAACTCTACCACTTAATTTATTATTCCTCTTCTAAGACTTCCCCCATAGCATAACAAATTTTATCTTTCATTTCTCTCATAAACTTATAAATTTCTTTATGTATTTTACTTTCACTTTTATTTATTGAACTTAAGTTTAAATTAATTTTATAAATAAATTCTAAATTTTTTAAATAAGATCAATTATAAATAATTCTAGTATTACATTAAATATAAATTTTAAATTTAATTTAGTTTTATAAAATAAACTTATAAGATAAGTTTGAGATTTGTAATCATATGAAAAGTCTATATCTATAGTTGAAATTTTTAACACTTATCTCTAATATTTAAAATTAAAAATATAACTCTAATAACAAAAGTTGGTGTAAATTTTTTTATAAACTTTTAAAATTTGAAAAATCTGATTCATTTTAGAATATGAACACACCGATTACAACATAAAGAATATATAAAACATAACTATGAATTTTGAGAAAACTAGTGTCTTTATAGTAAAATCAAGATTAAATTTCTGATATAATTATAAAATTTATTATTATTTTTCTCACTATGACAATGTTTAAAACATTCAAGAATTAGATAACTCGATAGAAGATATGATTAATTAATAATAACGTGTGGAAGTTTTAAGCAAAACAGATAAAGAACCAAAATTCTTATTGAAACAGATAAAGAAAAGAAGATTGGTATTAAGACAATGAGGGTGGTAACAAAAATTGATAGTCATAAACATGAGTGTGGTCGTGTGCATGATACTAGCCATCACCCATTCATTCTCAGTGAAAATAAACCAGAAGTGGAAGCGGTGGTGTTCTGAGTCACTGCTCATGCACAGTTTTTATTCATTTATTGTCTTTACGTGAACTTTCTGTCTTGCATTATTTTGTTGATAAATGTTCTTGGTTCATCATCACATTTTCAATTTCAGATAACAATATCTGACTTTGGTGCATTGGAAAAGAAAAATTCACAGCCATTAGCCGTTCTATCAAGGTCTCGTAGACTCACCTTAGAGTTCTCCCATTTTAATATGATACGCAAAACAAAACCAAATTTCTAACTATTTGGTTGAGGTTGGTGCTTGCATGATATCTTACAAATATAACTATATTGCACACAACCCAAATCAAATACAGCCACATATGTGTGTGTCCATCAATAATATTGGATCAAGTTATTGATTATTGTGTTTTGCTATGTAACAAGGGACATTGGTGAGACACGTATATAATTATGTTTTGTATGGTAATTATTATCGACCACCTACGAAACACAATGCGTATATGTCGTGTTTTGACCATCTTAGTTCCTCTGCACTTCTTCAATGGAAGGGAGGGGTAAAGAAGCTTCACACTTTACACGATAAAACTATACCTAAATCAAAACAAACCTAACTTTGAAACCATATGTATAATCAAAGTAATCTTCGTTAGCAAAACTTAATAAATTAACTGAATTAAAGGTTCTATATTTCACAAAGAGTGAAGGATATAGTAAATTTCAATTATTAGTGAATATCTCTGAATTAAAATCTTCATTTCATTTTTAGCAATTATGATAAATATGATTAATTTATTTTTAATATTGATTCAATCTATTATTAAATATTATGGAGATTATTTGGTAAGTGATTTTTATATTGTTTAAAGCACTTAAGATTTTTTTATAGGTATTCTTCATCACAGAACAATATTATTGTGTATAGAAGCAAAAATTTACAATAAAATATTTAGTAATTAATTTTAACTATCAAAATAAATTAGTATCAAATTATGATCAAAATAGTGTTCCAATTGAAGCTTAAAAATTTTAAATTATTAATCCGAAAAGTATAAAATTGAAGCTTAAAAAGTATAAAATAGAAGCTTAAAAGAAAATTGTTTGACAATTTTAACTACTTTAAAAATGAGTTGGGAGTGTTGTGAATTATGTTTTTTTTTTTTTCTATTTCTTTCTCTTCCTTTTATTTATATATGTAGAGAGAAAGAGAAAGTGGTAGTGGTATGCTTGTTCTAACAGGTTTTTTCTCATTAGTTTTATGAAAATTTTCACATTTTTTTTCTATTCTTTTTCTTTGATCTTAGGATCATGTATTGTAAATACTTTTTTAGGTGAAATATCATATTCAATATGGTAGGAGAGTAGGTTAAAGTCTACTTTGCTTGTTGTCATTTGTCTTTTTTGTCTAATGTGGCTTGTGTTTCTTTTCAAAAAAAAAAAATTGGTTTCATGAACTGCTTTTCTATGTGTATATCTTCTTTTCTCACTTGGTTGTTGTGTTTCATTCTTAAAGTTTCTTCTCTTCCAGTTCTTTGCTTCTCTCTTTTTCTTTCAGATTTTTGTTTTCTTTTGGTTCTTCATTCTGGTTCATTCTTTTCTGCTTTTTCTCGCATGGAATCCTCCACAGCCAAATCTCACAACATGGATCTTGTTACAAATCCTTCAAGTCCTTATTATCTACATTTCAAAGAAAATTCAGGGATGATTCTTGTTTCACCTCAACTTAGTGAAATCAACTACCACTCATGGAGTAGAAGCATGCGTCGTACCCTCCTTTCAAACAATAAATTGAAGTTTGTTGAGAGTAACATCAAGATTCCTAAATGGACAATCCAACCTATATGAGGGATGGGAGAGATGCAATATGATGATCTTATCCTAGATAACTCACACTCTTTCTCCACATATAGTCGAGAGTGTTGTCTACATTGATGTTGTGAAGGTTCTTTAGAGAGATTTGGAGAGATTCTCTAAAGGGGACACTAGTACAAAATAGTGCATTACCGGCGGTTAAAAAAATCATATAAAGACAGTTCGGGAACCGTCGTTATTACAGGTGTCGTTATAAATCAAACTATTTATAACGACACTACCGTCGTTATAAAATCACATTTCTGGTTATAACGACACGTGTAAAAAAAAACTATCATTAGTCTGCCAAATAAAGGAATTTTTAAAAAATATATATATATTTATAACGACGGTTCTAGAATCGTCGTTATAACCCCAGAAATAGTATTTTAAGACGGTTCCATCTGGAGCCATTGTTATAAATAATTTTTTTTAAAACTGATATTTTATTATTATATATATACCCTAATCCTGGATAAAATATCAAATTTCCATAACAATAATGCATGTAAAATCATAATTTAAATATGAAAGTCTACAAAAAAGTTCTATAAATATATGAAAAAAGTTTTATATCATTCTAAAGTGTTATACATGCCTTAAGGTGCATCCAAGTGAGTTTCTTTGCATTTGCACTCCTCCCCCACTCAACATGTTATATCCAAAATAAGCACTGAAATAATAAGATAACTGTTATAACACACACATAACATTATGTAATATAATGTATGAGTAATAAATTTGTGAATATAATATAATCATAATGGTTTGATAAATCTCTAATTTATACGAGAAAACATTATGCAAAATTTCATAATTTTTTGTGTAAGTATGAGAACTAAAACCTCAAAATACCTGAAAAATACCAAAATAATACTTAAAAATAAAAAAAATAATAGTAAACGATAGATTTTTGGAATTTTGATGGACCCCAATCTCCTTTGGATATTGGCCACGTGATTCATTACCTCGTTTCAAGCAACTTTCATTTTTACATGTCTCCATTTGACTTCTTTATCAAAAGTTATAACCGCTTGAAGTTTCTTCATGCTAATTTTTGTCAACTCCAAATCTATCACTTTTCTCTTCAATGTAAGGGCTCCTCCATCAAACCCTAAACTATTAACTAAACAAAACATACATTCAAGTATTTATTAAAAAAATTAAAAATCCTAAATCCTAAAAATACTAACATTTTGTACCCAAGTCCGTAGTGACAGCGTGTGGTGGAGGTGTTGGCGATGTGCAAAAGGTGTTGGTGGTGTGCGGAAGGTGTTGCCAACGTGCAGAGGTGAAGGGTTGACGCACGAAGGTGGTGGCAGCTGTTTGTTTGTGCGCACAGAGGAGAGAAGAAGACGCTTGGCGTGTTGGGGAGCTTCGATGGTTGGCACATTTTGCATCGATGTGTGTTACACGGTGGAGGGTTGGACAAGGTGTGGAGCGGCAGGGCTGGAGCTGGAGGACGGCGCACAACTTTTAGTATATTGGAGGAGATGACAAGAATGAGAGAAGAAAAGTGAATGGAGGAGGGGCTGGATCTTTGAATGCATTGGAGAGTGAGAGGCGAGAATGGGAGAAGAAAAGAGAATGGAGGAGGGTGAGATCTTTGAGTGAATGAGAGGCGCGAATGGAAGAAGAGGAGTGAATGAGAGGCGCGAAAGGGAGAAGATGAGTGAATGAGTGTGCGCGGGATGGGTTTATATTTCATTTTTTAACGACAGTTAAGTGCCGAACCGTCGCATTTTTTACATGGAACCCATTTTTAACAACGGTTCATAAAAGAATCGTCATAGCACGCACGACCATTTTTAACGACGGTTCAAAAATAAACCGTCGTTATTTTGCTGTGAAATTCACCGCGTTTTTTCCAACATGGATTTCGGTCAACAGTCGTTATTCAGTGTCATTTTTAAGGTTTTTTATACTAGTGGATTACTTTAAAAAAAAAATTATATCCTACAAGAGATTTACTTTGTCAAGCAAGGGGAACGATATAACCCAACTTTACATTAATTTAAAGATTATTTGGGAAGAGTTGGAGTTTCTAAGGCCAGTACCCGATTGTTTGTGAGATCCCTTGTAGTTGCTTTTTATCTAAAGTTATTGCAAAATATAGCGAAGTTGAATACGTCATGTGTTTCCTTAGGGTTTGAACAAGAATTACAACACGGTCAAGACTCGGGTTCTTCTTATGGATCCTCTTCCTAATATAAATCATCTTTTTCAACTAGAAATACAGTTAACCGATATTATCTTACCAGATACCAAAATTGTTGTGAGCTCTGTGGATAGGCAAAGTAATCAGAATAATGATAAACAAACCAATTAAAAACCTTAAGGAAGAGGAGGTGGTTGGAGGAGTCATGGAAGAGGTAGAAGTCGTTTTATACTCAACTTTTACTAGTTTTAAAAATGAGTTGGAGGAGAGCAAGAAAGAAGGATAAAGAAGGACAAGAAAAACTAGAAAACTCAATAGATAATAAGAAAAAATATTTTTTTTCTATATATTTTTTCACTTAATTTATTTAAAAGATCTCTTTTTTTTTTTATAGTTGAAGACTAATTATTTCAAGGTATAAAGATCATTCAAGCAAAAGTTTATTCTATATACATATATGTAAAAATCAAACTCCTAACAATATGTATAACGAAAATAGTCTAACAATCTATTAATTGTGGAACTTTTTTTATAGCTATTTTGTCTAATTATTTCTTATACATATAACTTTAGTTGTTTTTTTTTACTCAAAGCTCATTTGAAAAGTTTTTAAAATGCAAAATCATTTTCTGCCTACTTTTATTTTAATCAAAGTAGACAAAATTTCAAGAGATTAAATAGAAAAAATGTTCTATTAATCTTGAAATTATTTTTATTACATTTTTTTTAAATAATAAAAAAACTAAGAAAAAATATGCAGTAACATCATAAAATAACTTTAAACTACTATTAATTCACAAATCACCGTGTATTATAAATTTGTTGAAGTTTGCAATAAAATTACTATAGATTATATTGAAAAATGAAAATAAATGTTAGTTTTTTATTAGTTTATTTGATAAACTCAATTCCTCTAATATTAATTAAAATTATATTTAAACCATTCTAAATTATTTATATATTTTAGATTTTTTAAATAAATTTATCAATTTAGATTAATTTTATCAAATTATATTTTTTTTCATTATTTTTTACAAACTAGCTTATGGACTTGTGAAAACACTTAGTGGACGACCATCTTGTTCTGGTTCTTTTCTATAAGATGATTGAATAAGTGGAGTGATTTGTTTTTTTAAAACTTAAATTTTTCTTATTATTTTATTGATTTATTTATTTTTTACTATTATGTCGATTTAACTAAACTTTTCATTACTTAGGAAAGGACAAAGCATTTAATGTCCCAACCCTTCCACTTTACTTCCTTCCATCTACATTGATTTCCACATAATCACTTTTTTCTTTCTTCTAGACTTTTCATTACTTAGGAAATGACCAACCATTTAATGCCTCAACCCTTCAACTTTACCTCATTCTATCTCGTGTTACCTTCTTCTCTTTTCACTTTAAACAATTGTTATGTTAATTCAAAACTAATTTATTAAACAATTTTTTATGCATGTTTTTTTGGTAAAAGGGTAAGTGGTCCCCCTAATTACAAGCTAACAATCTAGTTGAATAATGAACGTATGTATTACCTATAAGAAAAAAAAAATTAACGGGTTATAAAGGATTATTTTGCTAAGGTTAATATAATTTTAGAAATTTATTTAATTAAGAGAGGTTTTTTTTAATCTTTGTTAAGTTTTAAAAATTATTTTAAAATTTTGAGTAAAATAACGGATATTTTTTTAATTTTTGTTAAATTTCAAAGTTTTATTTTAAAATTTTAGCAAAATAATAGATGTTTTTTTTTAACCTTTGTTAAATTTTAAAGGTTTATTTTAAAACCTTAACAAAATAATGATGGTTTTTTCGTTAAATTTCAAAGATTTATTTTAAAATCTTAGAAAAATAATGGTTTTTTTTAACCTTCGTTAAATTCCAAAAGTTTGTTCTAAAACCCTCAGTAAAATAATGAAGATTTTTTTAACTTTCGTTAAATTTCAAAGATTTATCGTAAAACCTTAATAAAACAATCCAAATTTTTCAAAGTTCAATAAATAAATAAAATTAAATTTATTTATAAATAAATAATTAAAAATGCATCTAATAAATAATTCATTGTGAAAATGATAAGTAATAAAGTTAATTTCTTCTTGCAATCTTTAGATATATTTGAAGAAGATTTACTTGAATAATATCTTTGAAGGAAATTTGCTATGTTTTTTTGTGTGTTTAATATGAGATTTTAAATTTTAGAAATTCGAGAGAATATCCCGAAGAAGATTTACTTCCGATTTTGGTTTCGAGATATTGTAGATTTAATTCTCTAATTCTTTAACTCATATTTTGTTTCCCGTTTTGATTCAAAGAAGTAAATTGAAATTTCATGTGATTCGGCCCACTCCAGTGGTAGACACTTCATTCAAACTGTCTAGTCAAATGCTTTTATTATCGATCAAACCGTCTATTGTGAATACAACACAAGATTAGTAAAAATAACAGTTGAGGACAAAATAAACTCAATTAGATGAATCTCAATTAAAATAGTGGATTTATTTATTATTATAGTCCAATAATATGTAATTAAATCTTTAAAGTGAGAATAAAATTATATACATCAAATGTCTTTTGGATATTCTCCTTCATTGAGATTGTCCTTAACTCTTTCACGTGTTCCCCTAAAAAGTCTACCAAAACATCTACAAATGACTCCAAACTACCCTAAGTTACACTAAGATCCACAAAATTATTCAAAAAATAGGACATCTACCAAAATCTCTTAGTTCACCATCACCCTATGAACATTGTGGTTTTTCATTACCATCGAGACACCACCAAATCATCTTCCTGTGGTATAACTCCTTGTTAATGTTCATTTAAAAAACATAACATTTACATTTTGTTTCCCTTATGAAGTGTTGATTTTGTGGAAACATACATGATTGACTTGCTATATCTTTTTCTAATGGAGATTATGGTTCACCCTTTAGAAAAATATTTTATCATTGTATTGAAATTGCCCAATGTGATTATTTTATGCCCCTTATGATTTTTTTATTTATGTGATAGCCTTTTGCATTAACG
Source organism: Phaseolus vulgaris (assembly GCF_000499845.2). Taxonomy (NCBI): domain Eukaryota; kingdom Viridiplantae; phylum Streptophyta; class Magnoliopsida; order Fabales; family Fabaceae; genus Phaseolus; species Phaseolus vulgaris. Next base: position 27,574,719 of record NC_023755.2, read on the forward strand.
TTCATACCCATTTTGCTTATGATAATTCCCAAAAATCCCTACTTCTTTAACAACTTAAAGAAAAATAATTCTTCATATCATATCCAAATGCCCTTGTGAAAATGGCACCATGTGTGTTTATATGCTTTAACCTATATGTGAGTCATGAGAAGGAACTAGAGAAACCATGTAGTATTTACATTCCACAACAACTCCTTCCTCAACACTATGCACCTTATTCGTTCAAAATCCAATTGATCAATTCCTTTGTTCAAAGAATCATTGAGTCTCATATGATTGGAAATGTTTTCCCTCTACTCTTAAGTGCAACCCCTTGCAACTTCCTATAATTTAGACCCCCCTGTCCAAGTTGTATTGATTTCCTTATTTCTTCTCTCCTAACCTCTTCTTAATCATCACCTTTTTAACCTCAATATGTAAGGATGTCCTTAATCTCACATCCATAATATTTTTTTTCTTTTTCATTGGATCAAAGATTTTGCTAAAAGATTGAGCTTGAAGTCGTTTTATAAATGCATCCTACATATTCCTTTGCTTGGATTCATCTTGAAGATTGCTAAACTAATTTAGGGTTGTGTTCGATAATGTCCCACTAAATATTTTATATTGAACACCATCTGACCCTTCATTAGTAAAAATTAAGCTCAAATTCTTTTACACGGGGACCATGGTCTTTTTTCTGGTGAAAATGTCAACTTTGGGTATGTGACACCGCATACCCCTCCCCCCTTTTCACTTCTTCCATTTTTTCCCTCTCTCCCTCCATTTCTCTCTCTCGCTCTCTCTCTCTCTCTCTCTCTCTCTCTCTCTCTCTCTCTCTCTCTCTCTCTCTCTCTCTCTCTCTCTCTCTCTCTCTCTCTCTCTCTCTCTCTCTCTCTCTCTCCCTTCTCTCTTCATTTTCTCTTCCATAACTCATCTATTTCAAAATTTGATCACGCCATATTTTAGTTGAGGAGCCATGCTACATTTCTACCTTATCAGATTTTCAAACAGAGTAAGTTCATATTTACTCTAAAGATCTCTTATTCTCTGTTTTTCTTTATGATTTAGTCATCAATATTAGTGGGGCTAGTTGAGAAAAATGTTTTTCTCAACTTGATTAAGCTCATACTAAAATTTGATGATGTTTGGATAACTTGCTTTAGGTCCCTAGATTTTATAGTGGTTCCCATACTTGAACCATAATTTCCTTGGGTTAAGAAATTACAGGTAAGGGAAACTAAATTTAATTTTTAATAACACCCTAGGCTACAAGATCTGAATGAGGAAGGGACGTGGTCCCAAGTTTCATTTTCTCCTGCAAGGATGTTATTTGATAAAAATGTTTGATTTTATTTTATGTTGTGTGAACAGGTATAAATATTAGATTTTGATAGTTTGGAAATTAAATATTATTTTTTATGTTAGAAAGGTTCTTGAATGTTATTCAATTTTTAGTGTTATGTGATTGAATGATATGTATCATATATGAATGATGAAAATGATATGGAATTGAATTCATACATTTGAGATGATGTATGGACTGATGTTTGTTTGTGTATTAAGTATTGATGCCTATGTGGTAACAGAGATCTCCAAGTTTCATTGATGATCTAAGTCACATACACTAAAATATCAGGTGGTGAGAAGCTGATGGGGGAGTTCATGCGCATCGTGACATATGAGATGCACGACTTGGGTTGTATTAAACTTACCCTGATCCTTTATATTGGATTCACTGATAATCTTTGGATAATGTCTTAGTCTCTGTTAGGACTTACTTAATACGGGTCTTCCAGAAGGCGTCAATTATTATTCTATTGTTGAATATCCTGGATGTATAGATCCATGTGAGGTCTATATGATTGTTTTTACGTTGGTATTTGAAGAAGATTGAATAATTGAGAAATTGATTCATGTAATTTGGTTTGTTTTTTTATTGTATATATTATAAAACTTTGTTTTCACTAGCTTACCTTTGTTTTTCTTCTTGTGTTTGAACTGCGATGATTGTACTATGTACACGAGCATATGATCATACAGGTGCAGGAGAGCCTTAAAGGCTTTAGAATTTTGTTTTGAGCTATGAATTTGTAAATATTTATATTTCTATAAGTCCTAATAATGTGTTAGGAATGTTTCAAAAAGCTCTAAACTTGTATAAAAATATGTAGAACACATATTATAATGGTTAGATGTATTTTCGGGATGTTAGAGGATATAACATAATAAGGTGTCATTGGCTCATTCAATATTTCCAGTGAGAAAGGTTGAAAGTCTTGATTTATCTCCACCTCCACTGAAAGTTAGGACTTGGGGGTTTGTAGTAATTTTTCATTTCTTTAATGATATTGATCTTGCACATGCAATGACTCTTCTATCATGTGCTGAGACTCATCATCGTCCCTCTACAACTCCTCCTAATTTTGTTGAGACTCATTTACCCTCTGTTTCGCCTTTTCATTTTTACTTATACAATTCTTTTATCCTCACCATGAGGTTTTGCAAGGTTGGGGTTTGCTTCCCCTTTCTTGTGAAACAAAGTAGTATAGGAATTTTTTACTTGACTTGGTGAATACCAAAATGTTCTAATAAAAATATTCAATATGAGTTTTTCATTCTTGAGTCTTGGAGCTCCTTATTTATAATTAATTAGTGTTAGTGTTAAAATTAAGTTTTCTTGATGAGTGTTCTACAATTAGGAATAACAATAATCAAGAAAGTATCTACCAATTCCATTACTTATCAAGTAGTCGCATCCAAAAATATTCACTTTTTTTAAAATTTATAAGAATTTTTAAATAACATGTATATATTTTTTAAAACAATTAATAAGATTATTTAGAAAATAATTATTAAAATAAAAACTCAAATAAGATTTTGATCTTGAAGTTGCATGAGAAAGCATTAATACAAATAAATCTAGTATTTTAAGAAAACAATTTCATATAAAATTACACCATAGAGTACAAATTTTTGAAAAAATAACTTCTTAAAAATTATAACTTTGATTTCATAAGTCTAAGTAAAATATAAATTTATAAAATGAAAGTTTAAGTAATTCTTCATTTATTAATATTTTTATCAACAATAGATTTATTGTGATCGTTTAATTTTTAAAATAATATTTCAATAAAAATTATTCACCATAGATAGTAATTATTCATTCACATGTTGAGTATGGTGATTTGCACTTGTAATTTATGGTAATTATTAACCATAGATAGTAATTATCCATTAACATATGGGTAATTAAAATAAATGTATCCATACACATTCCATATTGATTAATGGTATCATTTAGTACCCATTGCTATATTTAAATATTTAAAAACAGTTATTTGGATAAGATAATCTTAATAGTGAAAATGCATTTTACAACTAACATTTACCAACGAATAAAGATTTTAAAAAAAATTAGAATTCATAATGTATATTTTCTAAATTTTAATACTCTTCGATATCGAATTTATCGGTATATATACATTTATGAGTCTCAAGAATGAAAGGAAAGTGTTTGAGAATACTGAGTCACTTATATAACCAATATAGAAGTTTTGAATTTGAAGTATGAGGGAAAATATTATCATATCGTAGATTACACGCTACCATAGTGGTCCACATCAAACCTACCTGTATAATATAACTGAATTGAAATAAAAAGAGATGCGTTGTTATTGACTGAATTATAAAATTTGGTTTTGAGTATGAAAGTTATTATAAAAAATTATACTAATAGAGTGTTGATGGAGAATTAATTTGATTTGATTTATTGAGAAATGAAAAGGACGCATGTCTGTTAGAAGGTTGTAAAAGAATAATTAATTTTGTTGCGTTAAAAGTTGCATGAGGTGTTGTCTTGGAGTGTAGCATTGAAGTGGTAGTGTGGGTATGGCGGTGGAGGTTTGCGCAGTGCATGTGGGAATGCTTCAGATTCCATTTCCTACCGCTCCCTCTCTAACGGTCATATTCTTTTAGCCGTTGAAACCCTTTTCAAATTATCGCCTTTTTGTTATCCTCCTTTCAATACTACTTATTTTACAATTTTTCTTTATCATCACTTAAATAAATTACAATCTAAATTCTCAAATATAATATATTTTATATGCGAAAAATAAAATAGAAAGAGACTTTAGTCCTGTAGGGTCCAGAGGCAACAACAGCGTTTTCCCACAGCTTCATCTCACGGTTGAAATCGCATCACAGACTCCTATAAATACCTTCCTTTCTCCACTTTATCAAATTTCCCAGCAGTGACAGACGGTAAGGTACAGGCGAAGAAGGTAAGTTGAGAAAAAAAAAAAGGAAGAATGGGTTACGTTTCTGTGAAAGTGGTTCTAATATCGACGGGGGTTTTATCAATGGCAATGGGTTTGAAACTCACACTCCCTTTCCTCGCGCATTTCTTCCTTACTGAAGCCCCACACATGTGGACCTTCTTCCTCACCTGCTTCACTCCTCCCTACCTCTACATCCTCCTCAATTTCATCATCCTCACCATCCTCGCCTCCTCCAAACTCAACAACCACCTTCACCACCACTCCCCGCCGGACAACACCCTCCTCCTCCCCTCCGACTCCCCAATCTACCACCGTCCACTTCCTGCTGTACAGATCCCCGCTCCTGACACCGTCCACCTCTCCGCCGACGCACAAGAGGACTACACCGTCTCTTCTGACGAATACCTTTACCAGACCAAACCGACGCTGAATCACGATGCGGCCAGGGAAGCCAACGCCTCTGTCGGTTGCGTTTACGACGAGAACACGCCCGTCAAAGCGGCGGTTCAAAACGACGATGCCGCTGCCGTTCTCTCTCCGAGCCTGCAGAGTAAAGATTCTTCGGATTTTTTGTTCGCAGATGAGAACGAGAAACCGCCGGTTTCTGCCAGATTCAGTCACCGGAAAGCCTTCAGAGCCAGTCCCGAAGGTATCGTAATCGTAACTACAACAGTGGTATTGTTTATCTGTTGATTTTTGTATTTATTTAAATTTGAAATTGAACAATAATAAAAATAAAGTGAAGTGAAGTTGTTTTGAAAGATGTTGAGCAAAGCATGAGATTGTCAGATAGATGCTCTTAATCGCGTAATCAAAGGTGTGTGTATAATAAAGAGACTATTACGTAAAGTAGTAACATAAATTTCAATCCTAATTTGGAAATATTTGTTACAACAAACTTATAATTAGAATTGAAATATTGCTGTATGATGAGGTGTCTGAATTGGTTTCGGTTATGATGTGGTGGTTTAGGGGGGAAGGTGTTGGGAGTGGCGAAGGCGAAGAAGCAGGAGACATTGGAGAGCACTTGGAGGACGATAACGGAGGGGCGAGCGATGCCGTTAACTCGGCATTTGAAGAAGGCGGAGACGTGGGAGACGCAGGGGACGCCGTTGAGGGATTTGAACGGTGGGCCTGTGATGAAGAAGTCGGAGACATTTGCCGGGAGGGAGAAGAACGCGTCGACGCGGCTGAGGAAGGAACCGTCGCTGAGTCAAGACGAGTTGAACCGGCGAGTGGAAGCGTTCATCAACAAGTTCAACGCGGAGATGAGGTTGCAGAGGCAGGAGTCGCTGAGGCAGTACAGGGAGATGATGAATCAAGGAGCTCACTGACACACACAACAACACATTTTGCTTTGCTTCACTCACCACTGCAATTATCCAATTTGGGGTAAACGAAGAGAACGATGCCTTAAATAGCTTTCGAAACAGATGAAAACCAGAGTGTGATTAAACAAGTTTTTGTGTGTTGCATTGGTTTTTTGTTTCAGGCAAATGAAGGAAACACAGTTTGGAATAGAAGGAAAATTGTAGTTTAGTGTGAATCATGGAAAATGTTTTGGGGATATTTTTCAATTTCCATCAATTGGATTATTATTTTTTTGGTTCTTTATTATGTTAATAGTAAAGTTTCATCTTGTGCTTTTACCTGAGGCCATAACAACCGAAAGGTTTAATCTTTTTTAGCAGAACTTGAGAAGGTTTAATCATGCTTTGTTAACTATATTCGTTTTATCTTAATTCCCGATTTTAGTATATGAAAACTCTATTATAATTTATACAACTTTTTATGCTTTTAGTACTGTATAACAAACTAGTAGAGGTAAAAATGCCATCAATTTCCAGAATATGGTTTGAATTCGAATGGATAATTATTTGAATTGGAATTTATGCTAATTTTTGAAGCTATAAATATAATCAAACACCTCTTAATGTAAAAACTGTGTATATAAATGTAATTAGATGTTTGCTTTCACCATTGAATGATGTTTAGCAAGGAAAAGTTTCGAAAGTAGTATTAATGAGTAAAAACCAAACACAAGCTTATTAGTTCTCATTAAACACGAAACTAAGTTTAAGTGTAGATTAAACTATGTATGTATGGATCACCACATTTTTAATATAATGTTTTAAAAAAGTGTTATTAATGAATAAAATTAATTCTCATAGTTAATTACTCTTATGATTACCGTTTAACTATTCATTAATATGATCAGAAAAGCAAATATAAAATTATATAATATCTTCTTAAAAAAAATTCTTTTTTAAATGCACCTCATACTTAAAAGCCGTAGATAATGTCCAGTATCCATTACAGTATTGCATATATAGAATAGAACACATAAATAAGGTAAAACAAATATATTATCATATATTATTTTTTATATTATATATTACGAGAATTCGTTATTAAAAAATGAAAATTAGTTTTATATACCAATAGCGTAATTTATAAAAAAATATTTTTTTTTCTTTAGAAACAGTTTTTTTATTAAAAAACACACTTTTATGATAAAAAAATAAATAAGGCGTAACCTATCAAGTTATAAGTCATTATTACAAAGCAACGTAACCTTCCAGCAAACATGTTATCACATATGTTAACTTCTATTATATCATTTTTTATCCATTCACAATAAATAAATAAATAAAACAACTTTTGCGTTAAGAATGTAAATTAAACTCTAATTATGTTCAAACTAGTTATTTTATAAAAAAAAGTTATATAAGTCAATCAAAAATCATTTTGCAAGCAATTTCTAAACTAGTTAGTTAAGTTTAGCGTTCAAAATATGATTTCTTTTTCTTATAGTAATTTTCTTATATAGATTTTTTTCACATAAAAAAACGAAAAAACATGGGAAAAAATCAAAGGTCCTTAAGAGAAATCATAAGAGATAAAAACCTTAACCAAATTACTTTATAAATGAATGAAGTATTATACAAATGGTAGATAGCTAAACCATTTATATATTCATACATATAAAAGAATAATTATGAAATGAAAAAAGAATATTTAGTGAAAAAGGAAAAAAGCTTTTTTTTTAAAAAAAAAATAGTATCTAATTTATGCGGAAGTGCGGTTAACAAGTTGTATCAGATTATAAATAAAAATAAAATACTTTTTACTCAAATAAACTCACATTGAAACAACTTTTACTGTGTCAAAAGTAATATTTTCTTTTTTGGTTTACAATAGGAAGGTAGCTTATGAGAAAAATGGATTTGTATAATGCAATGAATCATGATGAGAGAGAGACAAGCTCTGTTTTTCAAAAGCCATAATGCATGGTTTCTGAAGAATGTTGTAAATTTCTCATTCACTAATTTGTTCAATATCACATGGAAAAGAAGAGTAAAATTGGAAGCAGAAAACAACAAGGTTTGCCTCTTGGCTACATGATAAAGCAGTTGCACACAAACAGAAGCAGCCACATTGCTTAGTTTGTTGGACACTAAAGAATCCTCCACATTCTTCTACTATCATCAAACTACTTCTCATATTCAAAACTCACATCATAATGAAACATCACATTATGGATGTAACCTATAAACAAAGAGAAAAGAAAATAATGCATGAGTTATGTTGGAGATTGCAACATTCCAAAATGAGACATAATGAATAGAATTCTTGCATTTATTTCATCTGTTGGGGAACTACCTAATCAATGGACTTGCATCTATTGCACCACAAGTTACATGTAATGGATCTGAAAACCTTTTGTCATTGAAAAAAAAAATTCTGTTTTTGATATTTTCAAAATAACTTTCATTTTCAAAATTTCAAAAATTTAGATAAATAACTGCATTGAAGTTAAGAAAAGCATACCAGCAAGCTGTTGTTATTTTTGTCTCTTCTTTTAAAATATAAAAAATGCAAAAAAAATGTTCATTTAATAAAATAGGTACGATTTTTCAATCTTATAACTTACCTTTTTTTTCTTTTTTTTTTCACATTACAAAAAATACATAAGAATGAATTACAGTAATTAAAATTAACTGAAAATAAGAGTAGAATTAAAACAATATTAAAAGTAAATCTTAAAATAAAATATTAAAAACTTTTTTTAAAAAAAAGCGAAGATAAAAAAGGAAAGAGTTACATTACAAGTAAGTTTTTTTGTATTTATTTTTAAATGTCACATATTTTAGATTCTTTTATTTAATTTTCATTTTTAAATTTTGGGATGATATTAATATTTTTTTTATTTATATCTTTGTATTTTAACCTAATTTTTAGTTAATTTGCATATTGTGATGTAAAATTAAAAAAATTATTAAAGTTAAGAAAAAATAACCCTTAAAACCTTTTTCTCTTTGTACGGATACTGCTACACTAGGTATAGAAACTACCGTCCTCCCAAGAGAGTGGTCCATTGGTGAAGTGAAAATGTTAGGACAATGTGTGGGTCCCATTAATTATTTGGCTTTGTTTGGACATTTTGATCACTAATTAGCATTAGCTTGTGTGGTAGGATAAGGGTTGTGTATCTTTGAACAATGAGATTGCTTGTAGAAAAGTAGCATGAGTGAACTTTCAAAACTACATGCATGAGACTAAAATGATATTCATATATTTCCTCCTTTCCTTTATAAAGAAAAATAATAACTAATTTGTTAAGATAAATTAAGATAATGAACTTTACATAAATAATTAATTTAAATTTTCTTTCAAATCATATAAATAAATGATTTTTTAGAAAAATAAATAAATTATATTGATATAGTTGTCGTTTGATAGTCAAACTAAAATGATTTTAGTATCGTTTAACACCAAGAAAAATTATAGTATAGATAAGATCAAATTATCACAAGTCGTCTCTCAAATGAATCAAAAATTCAATAGTGAATCAATGAATCGATGTTCAAAACTTATCTGTAAACAAAATGTTAAAAATAATAATAAAGACAAAATGGTGTTGAAATTTTTATGCAGAAATTTAAGATAGACGAGTATAAAACAATAAAGAAGGCATGTTGACTCTCAAGTTCATTGAGCAGTGAATTCGTCATTGATTATTGTACCGACCAGTCCTCGGACGTCGTTGGCTGCCAGTAATGGTGGGCCACGTAAGCTGGGTCCCACAGGCAGCATGGGCCAGTGTCTCGCGAGCGACGCGAGCTAAGGTGTCGAAGAGTAGTCAGTCGTCGATCACTAGGATGTGCTGATGTGTCCTCGACAACAAAGTGAGGGCGATGTGACATCGAGCATCGGTGACTCAAATAGCAGAGCTGGGCCACGAGAGGTGGATCCCAGACAACACACCAGTTATCAGTAGGGTGAAGCCTAGATCACGAGGGGTCCATGTGTGTGGTGTGAATAGCGCATTCAGGCGTAGCACAAGTAAAGAACCACTGGAAGCGCTAAGGCCCATGAGGGTTACGTTCCAGGGGTAGGCTGCATGCATGGAACGTGAACAGCTAGGGCACTCCCAGGACAGATGGCCCCGAAGATTAGGTGCACAAGTTGGTACCCAGGTAGTCATCCCGTCAAAGGTTGTACTCTAATAAGGGAGCCTTACGCGCTAGATTGCCCTAAGAGTGGGTGATAGCGACACTAAGGCATACCCTTAGAAACCCTAAATGGGGGTAGCGAAACCAACGGAAACCCTAGAGTATATAAAGGGAAGTAATAAAATTAACAAGGTACGCAACATTTACGCGATACACACACAGTTTACATAAAGCTTTTACGAGCTAAGAGTTTTGGTGTTTCCTAGCCCCAGTATTGACTTGAGCGTCGAAGTGCAAACGGCCTCTAGGGTGCCCATTTGTCTTTGCAGGTTCAGGTGTTTGATTGAAGGAAAACACGAACGAAGGCAGAGAGATTTGGGCCTGTGATCGTTGTAGACGTACGAAAGCAATTGAGTCAACCGACAGGAACATTTGGCGCCCACTGTGGGGCACGATCTAAAACTTTGTCCCATTCACAAGAACAGAGTGAAGATCCATCAAGATGAGAAACACGAGGCAAGGATCCGTTGCACCAAATGGAGGCGAGAGCCTCACCCTGCAACAGATCATGGAAACGATGCATGTTTTCCAAGAAACGGTGGCGGCATCAAGACTGGATCAAGAACGCATCCAGATTGATCTGGCTGCGTCGCAAGCGAGAAACAAAGAACTGCACAGAACCAATGAGGAATTGCGCACAAATTTACAGAATCAGGCAGGGGAACAAGAGGTGGAAGAGCAAGAACCTACCACGCCACCCAGGGCTTTCCCAATGCCATTTTCACAACCGGTCATGGACGTCGTGATACCAACCACGTTCGTGGGTTTTAAAGCCACCTTCACAGGTGTAGAGGACCCAAAGGCTCATCTCACGGCCTTCCACACACAGATGATGCTGGTTGGGGGCTCTGACGCAGTGCATTGCAAGCTGTTCATGAGCACGCTGGCGGAAACGACGCTAGATTGGTTCATCAGCCTCCCTGATGGGCACGTGACGTCGTTCGCGCAGTTTTCTACGCTGTTCAGGGAGCAGTACATAGCCAATCAGGCTCCCCCACCGGTCTCTTACGATCTTTTCGACATAAGACAGTATTAGGGAGAGTCCCTGAAGGAGTTCCTCAATCGTTTTGGAGCACAAGTGGTGAAGCTGAACACCAAGGACGAGACCATGATGGTGCACGCGTTTAGGAAGGGGATCGTGCCGGGACCCTTCAACAAGTCGCTCATTAGGAGCCGCCCCAAGACTTGCGAGATCAGGCGTCGAGCGGTGGCTCATATTGTCACGGAAGGCGAAGTCAACGAGAAGCGCACCTGCGTTGTCCCCACACGCCCGCGACGACCAAGTCGACCTCAGCCCATGAGGGTACATGAGGCAACGACGGAGAACCCAGGAAGCCCCAAACTAGGGGGCGCACGAGGGAGAACGTGCCACAAAAGCACAACTTCCTAGTGGAATTGAAGGAGATGATCGCCGTACCCAACATAGCGGAGAGATTGAAGATGCCCGGAAAGACTGACAAGAGGTTGGAACCAAACAAGAACGTCTGGTGCGAGTTCCACCAAGCGTTTGGCCACCCCATACGCAATTGTTTAACGCTTGGACACTAGCTAGACGAGCTGGTGAATAATGGTTTACATAAGGACTACTTGATGGAGTCACAGAGAGCCCAGGCCTTGACAGCGCTAGGAGGAGATCAGGGGCACGAGATGCCCGTTCATGGCGAGATTCACACCATTTCGAGGGGTTTCTCAGGTGGAGGGTGCACCGCTTCACCGGGGAAGAAGTACGCATGAGCGGTGATGACGGTAGAGGCAGATCAGACCCTTGATGTCGTCCTCACCTTCACCAAGGCTGACCTCCGAGATGTCGTCCCCCATGACAATGACCCAGTGGTGATCTCAGTAGTGACCATAGGAAGAAAGGTACACCGTGTCCTAGTGGACCAGGGAAGCTCAGCCGACGTGATGTTCTAGTCGACTTTTAACAAGTTGCAGTTGTCTCTCGATCAATTGAGGCCTTACACTGGCTATTTGTATGGTTTTGCGGGAGACCAGATGGAGGTGCGCGGGCACTTAGAGCTGAGAACCACCTTCATAGACGGTGTTGCCTCCCACACAAAGAACATCAGGTACCTCGTCTTGAACGCCCCCTCAGCTTACAACATACTGTTGGGCAAACCCGCACTGAACAGGCTGAGGGCGGTAGCATCGACGAGGCATATGAAGATGAAGTTGCCTGACTTGGGGGGGAACGGTGATCATCATCAAGTCAGACCAGAAGGAGGCTAAAAGATGTTATGAGAATAGCCTCAAGACAAAGAGAGGGGTGTTCACAGACACCACCCGGGCACCAAGTGAAGAAGGGGTCGCCCAAGCAGAGATCGCCCGCGCAGAGATCGCCCGGGAGAGGCGACTTGAACAAGCAAGAGACCTCTTGGAGCGGGAGATTGGAGGCAGGATGTTCAAACTTGGGAAATCACTAGGCCAAGGGACGCAGGACCAGATTGCCAAGGTCGCAACACCTGGATGCCTTTACATGGTCCACCTCGGACATGCCTGGCATAGACCCTGACTTCCTATGCCATCGCCTTACAATGGACCCCCAGGTCCGACCTGTCCGCTAGAGAAGAAGAAAGTTCAACAAGGAGAGGCGGCAGGTCATTAAAGAAGAGACGAAGAAACTGTTGAGCGTCGGCCACATACGGGAGATTCAGTACCCCGAGTGGCTGGCAAACGTGATCTTGGTGAAGAAGGACAACGGGAAGTGGCGGATGTGCGTGGACTCCACGGACCTCAACAAGGCCTGCCCGAAGGACTCTTATCATCTGCCAAGCATTGATGCCTTGGTGGATAGCGCCTCGAGTTGCAGATTACTCAACTCCCTGGATGCTTTTTCTTGGTATAACCAGATTAAGATGCATCCCAAGGACGAATGCAAGACAACGTTCATGACAAAGTTTTCTTGCTATTGTTACACAGTGATGCCCTTTGGGCTGAAGAATGAAGGTGCCACCTACCAGAGGCTGATGGGCAGAGTGCTCACGTCCATTATAGGGCGAAATGTGCAAGCCTATGTGGATGACATGGTGGTGACCTCACAGATGAAGGATCAGCATGTCGCTGATTTAGAAGAGCTATTTACAACAATAGCTAAGTATAGACTAAAATTGAACCCCGAGAACTGTGTATTCGGGGTGGAAGCGGGTAATTAGTTCTTGGGATTCCTACTCACTGAGCATGGAATAGAGGCGAACCCCGAGAAGTGCACTGCAATCCTCGCAATGAGGAGCCCGATCTCATTGAAGGAGGTGCAGTAGTTGACAGGGCGGATGGCCGCTCTGTCTAGATTCGTATCAGTTGGAGGAGACAAAAGTCACCCTTACTTCCAGTGTCTAAGGAGGAACAACAGGTTCATCTGGACCAGGGAGTGTGAGGAGGAGTTCCTCAAGCTGAAGGAGTACCTGGCCAGTCCCCCAGTATTTGCAAGCCACAGCTGGGTACTCCGCTTCGCCTGTATTTCGTAGTGACAGAACGAGCAATCAGTTTGGTCCTCGTGCAGGAACAGGACCAAGTGCAGAAGCCAATATACTTTGTTTGCAAAATATTGCAAGGGCCCGAGGTAAGATACCAGGCCCTAGAGAAGGCAGCCCTGACAGTGGTGTTCTAAGCAAGGAGACTTCGCCACTATTTCCAGAGTTTTATCGTAGTGGTGATGATAGACCTGCTTATCCGCAAAGTCCTACAGAAGTCGGATGTGGCAGGGAGAATGGTACGTTGGGCAGTGGAACTATCAGAGTTCGACGTCCAGTACAAGCCCAAAGGCTCTATCAAAGGCCAAGTCTACGCAGATTTTGTGGTAGAGCTCTCATCGGCAGATGCACACCAAGAGGAAGCCAACTTTCGGTGGGTGCTCTCTATAGATGCGTCCTCTAACCAGCAAGACAGCGGAGTTGGCATGATCTTGGAGGAACCGATTGAGCTATTGATCGAGCAAGCCCTACGATTCATTTTCAAGGCCAGGAACAACCAAGCAGAGCATGAAGCCCTAATCGCTGGCATACTATTAGCTAAGGAGATGGGCGCACGGAGTTTGTTAGCCAAGAGTGACTCCCTACTAGTCACAAGTCAGGTAACGGGGGAATACCAAGCCAAGGACTCGCAAATGGCGGCTTATCTGGAATATGTCCAAGTCTTGAAGGAGTCATTTGCGACGTTCGAATTGGTACATGTCCCTAAAGAGCAGAATGCCCTAGCTGACTTGCTAGTTAAGCTCGCCAGTTCAGGCAAGAGGGGCAGACAAAGGACAGTCATATAGGAAACCCTAAAGACACCTCGAACCTTCACAACAGATAATCTGGTGGGGGTCCATCAGGTTAGCACGTCGAGAGGAGGGAAGAGGAGTCATCGGTCACTGACTTAGGAGACACTGAAAACCCCCAGGATAAGCACGAATCCAGTTCTTGGGGAAGAATCATTGCAGGTCTACCTGGTCGAAGGAGGAGAAACCTGGATGACGCCCTACAAGCGCTATTTGGTTGATGGGATACTCCCATTAGAACCCACAAAGGCCAGAAAAATAAAGAAAAATTCTGCCAAGTACACTCTCATCGACGGAGAGTTGTACAGACACGGATTCACCCACCCAATCTTGGTATGTGTAAGCGGCAACCAATGCGCAAGAATAATGGCAGAGCTCCACGAAGGGATATGCAGGAGTCATATCGGTGGTCGATCTCTAGCATCGAAGGCCATTCGTGCGGGATACTATTGGCCAACCATAAGGGAAGACTGCACGAGGTACGCACAACATTGCAAGAAGTGTCAGCAACATGCTAACTGGCGCAAGGCACCAGCAGAAGAGCTTAGGTCGATTTACAGCCCCTAGCCATTCCATACCTAGGAAATCGATATTCTGGGAACCTTTCCTTTGGCGATACGACAAATGAAGTACCTCGTGGTCGCCATAGAGTACTTCACGAAGTGGATAGAGGCTGAGCCAGTGGCTCAGATTATGGCCTACAAGATTCAGCACTTCGTGTGCATGAACATAGTCTGCTGCTTCGGGGTACCGAAGCGTTTGGTGTGTGATAATAGCACACAGTTTGCAAGCCAACAGTTGGGCAAGCTATGCACAGAAGTTGAAATAAAGCATGTGTTCGCATCAGTCGAGCACCCCCAGACGAATGGGCAGATCGAGTTTGTCAATCGAGTCCTGCTCAGAGGTTTGAAGAGAAGGCTCGAGAAGACCAAAGGGACTTGGGCAGAGGAGGTCCCTAAAATCGTGTGGGCTTACCACACCACTCCCCAGTCCACCACCAGAGAAACACCCTTCAGCTTGGTGTATGGGTTGGACGCGATGATTCCTGTAGAGATTCAGGAGAACTCGCCACGCTTCTAGAACTTCGTGGCTGAAGAATCCAACGGAGAGAGAAAGGTCAATCTGGATCTACTGGATGAAGTAAGGGAGGAAGCAAGAATCAAAGCTGAAGCCTTGAAGAGAAGGGTGGAGTACCAATATAGCTCCAAGCAGAGACCTCGCCAGTTTCGGGTCGCTGACTTGGTGATGCGAAAGGCCCACCTGTATCAGCTAGAGAACAAGCTGTCCCCCAAGTGGACTGGTCCTTTCAGAGTGACAGAGGCCCTTGGGAATGGAGCATACAGGCTTGAGACGTTAGAGGGAGGCGTGATTCCTCGTACATGGAATGTGACCAACCTCAAGTTTTACATCAGTTGAACAATTTTTTTTTGTACATAGTTTTTAAGGGATACTTTTTTTCCCTTCCAATGGGTTTTTTAACGAGGTCACCCAATAAATTTCGATTGAAGTATATTCTCAAATATTTGTACAATGCAATTACAAACCGTTCGCTTGGGTTAAAAGTCTCGAGAGCGGGAGAGGTAGGTTCGCAGAGAACACCTCCCCCTCGAGTGAGAACGCCAAGGCTGAGCAAGTATGGTTCGCCAGTAAAATCCTCTTTCGCCTTTGAGCGAATATGAGGTCAGATACGAATTGTTCACTTGGGTTAGAAGTCTCAAGAGAGGGAGAGGTAGGTTCACAAAGAACACCTCCCCTCGAGTGAGAACGCCAAGGCTGAACAAGTATGGTTCACCAGTGAAATCCTCCTTCGCCTTTGAGCGAGGACGAGGTCAGTTATGAGCTGTTTGCTTGGGTTAGAGGTCTCGAGAGTGGGAAAGGAAGGTTCGCAGAGAACACCTCCCCCTCGAGTGAGAACGCCAAGGCTGAACAGAGTAGTTCACAGTTAAATCCTCCTTTGACTTTATACAGCAAGGGCGAGGTCAGTTCAGAACCTTCCCCATGGGTTAGAGGTCTCAAGGGTGGCCAGGATGGTTCGTAGAGAACGCCTCCCTCCCCATTTGAGTGAGAACACCAGGGGAAAGAAGTAAGGTTCGCCAGTTAAATCCTCTCTTGACTTTATACAACAAGGACGAGGTTAGTTATGAGTTTCTCCTTGGGCTAGAAGTCTCGAGACTGGGCAGGACGGTTCGCAGAGAGCGCCTCCCTCTCTCGAGTGAGAGCGCCATAATGGAGACAGTGTGATCCAGAGGGTGAACTCTCCCAAAACCCATTGTGGATAGATAGGGGACAGATCCAGACTTCTCCTTGGACTAGAAGGCTCGAAGCGGGATAGCGCGGAGTGCGCCTCCCTCTTGAGCGAGAACGCCAAGGCGAGGATAGCATGGTTCACCAGCATCATCAGTTAAACACCTCCTTACTCAGCGAAGTAGGGGCAAAGCAAGTCGATGGGTCTCTCTCTCTCCCTTATCTTATAAAGCAGTTTCGAAAAGTGACTAGAACGAGTCCCTCTCCTTTGTGTTACAGAGTTGAGTTCAGCTGAAGGTTCGTGTGCACAGCACCGCTGCCTTAAGCCATAATGAAAAGAGTAAGGAAGGGCGGGGATGGATAGGCGTGCTACCTAGAGTATGAATTGTAGTCTGAAGTGTTGTTAGCAGAAGTTCGTGCGAGCCACGACAGTTAACGACCAAGACGAAGAAAGAAAGTAAAGCAAGATAAAGGCGTAGCAATTAACAGACCAAAATCGAGAAAGCAGTTAAGGTCAAACAAGCATTCATAAATATAAAGTAGAGTGTTCATCAACAGGCCAAATACAAGTTAAGAAGGAGGGGCCCTAGGCATAAATTGCCCATCTACGACCCAGTTTGACGTCGCGAAGGGTGAGGTGTCCATCTCAGGATGCATGCAGGCAACTTGAGCAAGGGCATCCTTGAACCTTGCTGTATAGGCGTCGGCGGCATCTTCGATGAGCTTTGCCTCGGTCTTCTTGAAGGCTTCATCTTGTTGGGTAAGTTCACCCTCCACCCGACCATGTTGCTGTTCTTGGTTGGTGGCCCTCTCTTCAAGCTTGGCCATCTTGGCCTTAGTTTCCTTCGCCTGTTCCTCCAGCTCGATCACCCTGGTGCGAAGGGGCAGGATTTTTGCCTCCAGCTGGACAGCCTCTTGACCCTTATCGAAGAGTTTCCTCTTGGTATCTTTTTCTGATTGGCGTAGGCTGCTCAGCTCTTGGGTCAGGGCAGTTTCACGGATGGCAAAGACTCGAGCCTGCTGGGTCAGCTCATCCTTCATCCTCTTCTCCGCCAGGGCCAGCTCTTCTTTCATCTTAGCCTCCAGCAAGGCAAGTTCCTCCTTCCCTCTCGCCTCTGCTTGGCTCACGAGGACGCATGAGTTGACGAGGAATTCGTCGAGGCCGTGCGCTCCCTCAACACGCCTTCATCCAAAACCTCCACTGCCCCTTGCTCTTGGAAGCTCTTTAGGGCGCATTGGAGGACAGCGGGTAGCTCAGGGGCGGCTGGCGTTTGGTCATCCCTAGGGGCACTCTCCCCACGACCCCCGAGCGCGAGAAGTCCGCAGGGGGTGGAGGCACTGGGGGGATACTCCCTGAATGAGGCGGGACGGTTGTTGGTGGCAGAGTGTGAGGTCGTCGTCGGAACCACCCTTCGCCTCTTGAAGACGACGCCCTCCCAGTGTCCTCGTCCTCCGAATCAATCTCCACCACCCCTTTGCTCTTCTCAAGGGGGGTTGGAGTAAGCGAGGCTTGGGCAGCGGCAAAAGGAACCACATCAATAGGAGCAGAAAGCGTTGAGGCACCCGCACCACCAAGTACCCCTTGACGGCGGGAAAGCGCATCAACCAGGCTAACCCTTTTCTCCTCGTTCAGTACCATACCTACACCAAGATAAGAAGACAGTAATGCATGGTCATCAACTAGAGAATACAAGAGGCCAGTAAATGCATAAGCATGAAGAAACAAGATATACAAGCATAAAAGGTTGGTAACAGATATGCACAATGAAGTGAAGAAAGAAGTAGAAACAAACCGATATAGCCCTTGAGGTCCGAAGAGTTGAACTTGTGCTTGATCAGTTGGCTAGTGTTGAACACTGCCCCTAAACTTGCAAGGACCTGGCACAGTTCGCGATCGGGAGGGGCCAGTTCCTCAAGGGTCTTGGGCTTCTTAAGCTTCAACTTCCCCACCCAATAAAGGGGAAACCCATCCAGTAGGCTGGGGTCGTGCTCGGTGAAGCACACCCTAAAGAACTTCCCTCTGAAGCTCTTATAGGATTGCTGGAAGAGTGTGAGGAGGACTCTCCCCGCCACGCCACTGAAGCTCACCCAGAGGTTCTTCCCGGGGCTCTTAGCCTCAAAGAAATGGAGGAAGACATCAACGGAGGGAGGGTGCCCAAAGTGGTTGCATAATATAGCGAACGCCTTCATGAACGCCCAGCTGTTGGGATGCAGCTGGGCAGGGGCCACGTTAATCTCCGTCAGCAGTGCCCTCTCGAAGCCCGTGAATGGGAGGCGAAGCTTAATTCGTTTAAAAACGGTGGAGTAAAGGAAGAAGGAAGGCTCTCCTTCGTTGGCGCGATCATCCGCGCACACGGGTTCGCCCTTTGCGCAGGGATGAACCAGGACATAAGCGTCAGTCTCTCTCCCAAACACCCGTCCCTTGCAATCAGGCTCATCGTCCCAGTGCTTCCTCACATCCTCGCTGGAGGTAAGAGTGGAGGTCTCGGCGAAGAGTTCAGTGGAAGCCCAAGGGTAGAGGGCTTTGTAATCTACGTTGGGATGAGTGTTGAAGGTGGTTTTTGTTCGAGCCATTTCAAGGAGAAAGCTAAAAAAGAGAAAAAAGAAGGAAGAAACAAGGGTTTAGTGGAAGGCGATGGCGCAATTGGAAAAAACTCAGAAAAACAGAGGAATAGAGGAAAAACAAAGAAAAACCCAAATGAAGAAATTTAAATAATCTCATAGCAGATTATCGCATGTATGAGCAGCAGAATCATAAGAGAAGAGCAATCAATGGGTAAAGATCATACCTTTTGATCAAAGTGGTTGGAAGTTCTAAGCTTTGAAGAAGGAAAGGTGAGAGCTTTCGAAGAGAAGATGAAACGCTCGAGAGAAGTTTCAGTGAAAGTGATGGAACAATGACGAAGTGCGCGTTTTTGAATTCTTAACGTAAACGAGGGAGCGCAAGCGGCGTTAAGTCCTGGCAGTTGATTTAGACACGTGTGCGCATATTAAAACATGCACAGAGAAGTGTCACTTCGGTGCACTGTTCACGTCCCGTCACACAGAGCCACGTAGGTCGCCACTGGGGAGGACTTAGTCTCTTCGCTAAACAAGTTAACAACTTGAGACTGGGGGGCTTGTGTACCGACCGTTGACTGCCAGTAATGGTGGGCCAGGTAAGCTGGGTCCCACAGGCGCATGGGCCAATGTCTCACGAGCGACGCGAGCCAAGGTGCCGAAGAGTGGTCAGTCGTCGATCACCAGGATGTGTTGATGTGTCCTCGGCAACAAAGTGAGGGCGATGTGACATTGGACATCGGTGACTCAAACAGCAGAGCTTGGCCACGAGAGGTGGATCCAAGACAACACACCAGTTATTAGTAGGGAGAAGCCTAGATCACGAGGGGTCCATGCGTGTGGTGTAAATAGCGCATTCATGCGTAGCACAAGTAAAGAACCACTGGAAGCGCTAAGGCCCATGAGGGTTACGTTCCAGGGGTAGGCTGCATGCATGGCACGTGAACAGCTAGGGCACTCCCCAAAGATTAGGTGCACAAGTTGGTACCCAGGTGGTCATCCCGTCAAAGTTGGTACTCCAGTAAGGGAGCCTTACGCGCTAGATTGCCCTAAGAGTGGGTGATAGCGGGGCTAAGTCATACCCTTAGAAACCCTAAATTGGGGTAGCGGAAACCCTAGAGTATATAAAGGGAAGTAATAAACCTAACAAGGTACGTAACATTTACGCGATACACACAGTTTACATAGAGCTTTTACGAGCTAAGAGTTTTGGTGTTTCCTAGCCCCAATATTAACTTGAGCGTCGGAGTTCTAACGGCCTCTAGGGTGCCCCTTTGTCTTTGCAGGTTCAGGTGTTTGATCAAAGGAAAGCACGAACGAAGGTAGAGAGAATTGGGTGTGTTATCGTCATAGACATACGAGGGCAATCGAGTCAACCGGCAGGAACAGTTATCTTTAAGATTTTCACTTTTTCAAGTTTTACAAGGGATGGCAAAGCGGGGCGGGCCGTGCGGGGCAACCTGCGGTCCGCTGATAAAAAACGCGGGGCGGGTTGACCTTTTCAATCCGCTAACCCGCATTAGCCGCGGGGCGGGCTGACCCGCTAACCCGCAAGAAAAAAAAATGGATGAAAGTTTTTCTAAGGCGACATCCAATGTTATTGAAATGGAAGAATGTCAATAATGTTTTTGAATTAATGTTTATGTTTATGTTTAATGTTTTAGAATTAGGTATTTTTAATAATTTGAAAGTGGAAGAATAGTGATATTTGATATTTATCTTTTTTTTAATGAAAGTTTTCATGTTAGGCATCACTATGCAACTTGACATCTCAGCTATGCTGACACCTCAAGTAACAACAATCATCTTAAAATATGAGTAACCCTAAACCTGATTGTCCTACAAAAATTAAGATAAGTATTCCATCGATTACGAAGCATCTTAATATTTAATGTTTTGATGTTTGACTATGTTTGAAAAGGAAGAAAAAAAAATTAGGTTTGATAGTAACAAATATATAGGTTTAATTTGACAATTTTTAAGAACAAAATGTAAAACAAAAAATTAAAATAAAAAAGAATGCGGGCTGGCCCACAAACCCGCGGGCCAGCTCTTATGCGGGGCGGGTCGGGAATTCTAGCCCGCAATAATTTTGCGGGACGGACCAACCCGTCCCGCATTTTTGCGGGCCAAGCGCGGGGCGGGCTGGCCCGCTTTGCCACCCCTAAGTTTTACACAGATGACAAAACTTAATTAAACAAGTATTAATCAAATTCAACAAAATTTTATCACCAAACAAACGTCTACTGACGTATTCAATATCTCACTCGTCTAAGTGTCTAGTCATGAGATGTTTATTTTTTTCCCTTGAATTAAGTGAACAAAAGATTGATTAGAACTAAACGAACTAATGAAGAATTCTAAATAAAGAAAATAATTGAGTTCTCGACAAGCATTAAAAAACAATTCCTTAACAAAACTAAAATTCAAAAAGATCAAATCTTCTAACCCAAACTGATGGATTTGTGTCTTCTTCTTTCGGTTTTTTAGGTATATTTGCGGAAGCTCCATGGATTGATGGTGGAACAAGGATCTCACGTAGAGAGCTGGACTCCTTGAAGGTGCATGCTAAGTATGAAGAGTGAGTGGTGAGGCCATCTCACTTGGAAGGTGTAAGTTTCGGAAGATTAAAAGCCTAATCCTAAGAAGTTTTAGGCAAAGAGTGAGAATGGCACAAAATTGGCAGCATTTCACTAATGAATTAATCTTGTAAAAACAATAGCCAAGGCACTCCTTATATAGTACTTTGGAGGCCGGACTTACACAGAGAAAAGAGAAGGGAATTCAAAAGGTTGGCACATGTGTAAGTGGCGCCTAAATTTCAGCTCATGTGAAGGTAGGTTCTAGAATCCTTCCATGTGTGAAATGGTTTAGAACTTACGCTCCATGATGTCTAGGTGTGGGCCGGACCTTAGCTTAATTAGGAAATTCTAATTAAACTTAGGTTTAGCCTTCTAGGTACCTTTTTGCATGTTTCAACACAATTACAAAAAGAATTTAAACTATGCTACTTTGACAAAAAGTAAAATCTATTCTACGCTTGCTTTAGGACCTCTTGGAACATATAGAGGTAAGTTTCTCTGCCATCAGTAGCAGTGTTCCAATCCTCATCAAGCCTCTTAGCCATGGCCCTTGTAGTTGGCCCAATATGTCTTGATGTTTGGCTTTCCTTTGGGTTGGTGCTTGGCCCTCTTCCATCATCCCCTCCCCCTTGGAAGGATTTGTCCTCAAATCCAAGTCGTCATTCTCTTCATTGGTACCTACAAAAGGAGACAAGTCAATGACATTAAAAGGGTCCATCACCACAGGGACTATGTTTAGACTTTTCCTTAGTTGGAAACCTATCCTTCCTAAGATGAAGCCAAACTAAGTCTCCTTCCTCTAAAATGATTTCTTTCTTCCCCTTATTGTTGTATTTTACATACTTCTCAGTTTGTTATTGTATTTGCATTTTAACCTTCTCATGCATTTTCTTAACAAATTCAGCTTTGATAGCTCCTTTCTTATGCACAAATTCTTGTGTGTTAGGAAGGGGTAACAAATCTAAAGGAGTAAGAGGGTTAAAAACCATATACAACTTCAAAAGGAGAAGCATTAGTAGTCTTGTGAACTACTCTATTGTAAGCAAATTCAATATGGGGAAGGTACTCATCCCAAGATTTGTGGTTACCCTTCATGATTGCCCTAAGCATAGTACCAAGAGATCTATTGACTACCTCGGTTTGTCCATCTGTTTGGGGATGACATGATGTTGAAAATTGTAGTCTAGTGCCAAGTTTTTCCCAAAGGGTTTTCCAAAAATGGCTTATAAACTTTGGATCTCTATCAGATACTATACTCCTTGGTAAACCATGAAGTCTAAAGAAGAGTTTAGAAATATTTTGAGCATCATCCACTTTGTGGCAAGGAATAAAATGTGCCATTTTACTAAAACGATCCACTACCACAAAGATGGAGTCATGACCTCTTGCAGTCTTAGGAAGTCCTTAGATAAAATCCATGCTAATAATATCTTCCCATGGAGCATTTGCAATCGGTAGAGGGGTATAGAGTCCATGAGGCAATGTTTTAGCTTTAGCTTTTAAACATGAAATACACCTAAAACAATATCTTTGGACATATCTTCTCATGTGTGGCCAATAGAATTTTCCTTTTAAAAGATCAAGAGTTTTGTCAACTCCAAAATGTCCCATGAGACCCCCTTATGTGATTCCTTTACAAGAAGTTTTCTATGTGTACCTTGGGGAATACAAATTTTTCCTTCTTTAAAAAGATACCCCTCGGACACATAGTAACCTTCTTGTGCTCTACGTTCACATTTAGCAAAGATGAATGCAAAGTCTTGGTCTTCTTCATAAAGTTCTTTTATGTTGTCAAATCAAAGAATTTGAGCACCAAGTTTTGAAAAGAACACATGTCTCCTTGAGAGAGCATCCGCCACTATATTTGTGCTTCCCTTCTTGTATTTGATGACATAAGGAAATTGTTCAAGAAATTCCATCCATTTTGCATGTCGTTTATTAAGCTTGTGTTGGCCTTTCAAATATTTTAAAGACTCATGGTCACTATGTATAACAAATTCTTTAGAAACAAGATAGTGTTCCCAAGTCTTTAAGGCCGTCACAAGTGCATAAAGCTCTTTGTCATAGGTGGGGTAGTTAAGGGTGGCTCCTTGAAGTTTTTCACTAAAATAAGCAATTGGATGCCCCCCTTGTAACAAAACCGCACCTATGCCAACCCCCGATGCATCACACTCTAGCTCAAAAGTTTTAGCAAAATTTGGTAAAGCTAGAATGGGTGCATTAGTAAGTTGAGCTTTTATCCTCTTAAAGGCTTGTTCATGCTTTTCACTCCAACAAAATGTAGTGTCTTTCTTCACTAACTCATTGAGTGGTGAAGCTAGACTTGAGAAGTTAGGCACAAAGCGTCATAGAAGCTAGCCAAACCATGAAAGCTCCTAACATCTCCTACATTTTGTGGTGTTGGCCATACTTGGATGGCTTTGATTTTTTCGGGGTCAACATGTACCCCCTTTTTGTTTACTACAAAACCAAGAAAAACTATGCTATCAACACAAAAAGTACATTTATCACTATTTGCAAACAAACTATTATTTCTAAGCACTAGGAAAACTTCCCTAATAGGTGGTCATCTAGGCTTTGACTATAAACTAAGATATCATCAAAATAAACTACTACATATTTACCTATGCAATCTCTCAAGACATGATTCATGAGCCTCATGAAGGTACTAGGTGCGTTAGTGAGACCAAAGGGAATCACCAACCATTCATATAGTCCAAATTTGGTTTTAAAAGCGGTTTTCCACTCATCACCCTCCTTAATTTTAATTTGGTGATATCCACTTTTAAGATCAATTTTGGAAAATATGATTGACCCATGTAGTTCATCAAGTCTTGGGATTGGATGCCTATACTTGATGGTGATATTGTTGATGGCTCTACAATCACAGCACATTCTCCATTTGCCATCCTTTTTGGGCACCAACAAGACAGGTACAGCACAAGGGGTTAGGCTCTTTTGCACCCAACCCTTCTCCAACAAATCTTGTACTTGAGATTCTATCTCCTTTGTTTCCTCGGGGTTAGTTCTATAGGCTGGTCTATTTGGTAGACTTGCCCCCGGAATCAAATCAATTTGATGTTCTATACCTCTAAAAGGAGGAAGTCCTATGGGCCCCTCTTTAGAGAATATATCATCAAATTCATTTAAAAGATCTTTTACTTGAGGAGGTAGAATCATAGTCTCAAGATTGGTGGCAGTGCATGTAAGTGTTCCTTTACAAAAGATAAGGCTAGGTTGTTCAACAAGAAGCATATTTTCAAAGGTATTTTCAATTGTTTTGTCTTGTTGAATGACCTTGTGGGAAGGAACACTCTTCTCCCACGCCTGTTGATCCCTAAGGATTTTCTCTTTTTCTATTTTTGTTTTTTTTTTCTCCTCATCCCTCTTTTGTTTCATTTGTATTTGATCTTTTACCACTTGGGAATGTGGTAAAGGATTAAGTACAAACTTCTTTTTCTTGTGGGTGAAGGTAATCTCATTGGTTAGACCATTGTGCAAGGTTTTCTTATCAAATTGCCATGGTCTACCCAATAAGATGTGGCAAGCTTCCATAGGTACTACATCACATAAAACATTGTCTTTGGTAGTTACCTATAGAAAACTCAACTTTCACTTGTTTATCTACAATTAGTTCCCCATCTTCATTTATCCATTGAAGCTTGTAAGGTTTAGGATGAGGGACTACTTGTAGATTTAACTTTTCAACCAATCTAGTGCTACAACAATTGCAACATGAACCACTATCCACAATGAGAGAACATATGTTTTTTAAAACTTTGCATCTTGTGTGAAAGATGTTCTCTCTTTGTGTTTCTATGGTTACACTAGTTTGGTTGTTGAAGGTTTTTCTAATCATCAATAATTCCCCCTCTAAAGGATAGACTCTTTCATCTCCCCCCCCCCCCCCCTTCTTCTTTCTCACTAGGTTCTTCTTCACAACTAGTATATTCATCTATTCCTTTCAAAAACAAGGTTCTTTGGTTTGGACATTGTGCTTGCACATGTCCTCTTCCAAAGCATTTAAAACATTTAACATCCCTAGTGCGAATGGGTGGAGTGAGCATATCTTTACCTATGGGTTTGGGAGTCTCTTTTGATTTTTCTTTGGATGTACTACCCTCCCTTTTAAAATCTCTTTTTGGATAGGAGTTAGAGTATGAACCTTTCTTTCGACTTGAAGTTTTCCTTAAATTTTGTTGTTCAACTTTGATACATAGTTGAACCAAATCATTCAAGTCTTGATAAGGTAAGAGTTCAACTCTATCTCTTATCTCAAGATTTAACCCACTTAAGAATCTAGCTATGGTGGTGGACTCATTCTTCCTAATGGAGGCTCTCATCATATAGAGTTCCATCTTTTGCCTATACTCCTCTACACTCATTGTTCTTTGTTGGAGTCTTTGGAGTTTGTCCATCAACTCCCTATTATAATAGGAAGGAATATGGCGGCGTCTTAGGGCTCCCCTAAGATCATTCCAATACTCTATGGGAGGTTCCCTGTGAAGACGCCTATCTCTTTCTAAAGTCGTCCACCAATACATAGCATTCCCTTGGAAACTAAGAGTGGCTAGGGGTACTTTTCTCTCTTCACTTACTTTATGGCAAGCAAATAATTGTTCTACCTTCATTTCCCAATCTAAATAGACTTCTACGTTTTCTTTTCCATGGAAATGGGGTAGGTCTACCCTAACCTCTCTTGGGCTTTCTTGTTCTCTTTTATCTCTTCTAGTTCTCCTACGGGGTGGTTGATAATACTCATTTATCTTAAGACTTTCCTCCCCAAAAGAATCATGATTTTGAGAACTAGATGCATGTGAAAGTATTTTTTTAGATTTTTGAGAGTTTTCATCCTTTTCTTTAGCCAATTTCAACTCCTTGATTTGGGCCTCATGCTCCAATTGTCTATATGAGAGTGATTGAAAGTCCTTGGCTAATTGTTTTATAAGAGATTTAATGGACTTTATATCACTTTCACTAGACTTAGAAGAGTGAGTTGGCATGACTAAAGATTTTTGTTTAAAAGTATTTTACTTCAAGAAAGAAAAGGAAAGTAGTGAAGGTAGCTTTCCAGGAAAGAGAGGTGAGTCACTAGGACTTCTTAAGTACCAAGTCTTTCCTTGCCAAAATCTATCCCTCAAAAACTTCATACAATTCTTTTTCTAAGTAAATTACTTAGATCACAATTAGGAATGAAAAGTCAAATTTTATGCAAAGGAAAACAATGCAAAGCAATTAAACAAACAAAGCAAATAAACAATGCTAATCAAGTCATTAACGTAAAGCAATTAGCTAAGCACAATTAAAGATTGCTAACTACAAAGCTTTAAACTAAGCGAATCCTAAGGTGAGGCTTCTAGACACTTGGAGCCATTGAAGACACACCCATCGTCTACATGTGATTAATCCACTAATTAAGCAAGGTTAAATGTAATTACAATTCAAAGAAATACAAAGAAATTGAATTACACAAATTAAAATTCAGATTTCCTAAACTATGCTCTCCTTGGCTTGTAATTGCTCTTCTTTGTTGTGTTCTCCAAAGTGTATGTGTTTGTATTTGTATTTGTATTTACTGCAGCTCCTTGCCTTAACCTCTTATGATTAAACAATTAAAATCTCCAAAACAGTACCTACTAAGTAGAGATAGACTCACCACAAAGTCAATTCACTTAACAAGCACCAATTGTATTTTATCCACCAACAAATTTAGAGGTCAAGAAATGAAAGCAAGAAACAATTTAAATTTTAAAACTGGACTACAGCAAATGGATTTGAATTATATGAGACAACTTAGAAAGAGTTTTGAATGATATTGTACAAGCAAATAAAAATAGGCACTCAACAAAGGATAGCACACAAAAGGAACCTAAAGAAAGGCATTAGAATTGATTAGAAAAACCAAAACAGCACTACTGGAAAATTCAGGTTCACAAAGCGTGACTTAAAATATTTATGCTGAGCTGGCTATTTTGAATTTGCTTCTGAAATTTTAACCACAAACGGTTCAATATCTTAGTAAACTTTTGGCGCTGGAATCACACCAAAACTATGCACCAAGTAATTGTGATAAATTTTTCAAAATTATTGTCCAACTATCGTATATTTTGGCGTCAGGATGCACTCTTTTTTTGTTTTATTTATCATTTTTTCTCTATTTTGTCTTTTCAACTGATTTTTTTTTTCTTGATTTTCCAACACATCAAACTGTATAAATCCAGATTTTCATAATTTTTCTCCAACTTATTTAAAAATCATAACAAAAACAGCCAGCACAGAATTTGAAAAACAGAGTTATCCTAATTCTGGAATTTAAAAACAGAATAAGAAACTTCAAAAACACAATGGAGTAGATGTATATGAATTTGTATGGATCTAGCACACAAATATGAACTCTAACTAAATGAAAAATGCACCAAAGGATCAACAAACACAGAAATATAAATCTGGACTCAAATCAAATCAAGAAACCAAAATTATCAACAAATTCAGCACTACATGAAATTGATGACAAATTAGGAGAAACATGACTTAGACAAAACATAATAGGATTCAGAAATTGAAATGACTCAAGACACATATAATGAACCGAATAGAATTGCAAACAAGACTCAAACAACCTAAAAACAAAATAGCAACACAATTCTATATAGAGTCCTACACAAATGTGAAAATTAGAAGCTCAAGAACAATTTGAACCCAATGCACCGATTGAATTTCTTCAAACAGCACCTAAATCAAATTAAAATGCAAAAAAAAACAAGACAACATGAAGAAGTGAAGAACAAAACGGAAATAAGAACACAGACATAAAAATGAAAGAAGACACTTAGCTCTTGTAGAACCATAGCTCATGATACCAAATGATGGATTTGTGTCTTCTTCTTTCGGTTTTTGAGGTGAATTTGTGGAAGCTCCATGAATTGATGGTGGAACAAGGATCTCACGTAGAGAGCTGGACTCCTTGAAGGTGCATGCTAAGTATGAAGAGTGAGTGGTGAGGCCATCTCACTTGGAAGGTGTAAGTTTCGGAAGATTAAAAGCCTAATCCTAAGAAGTTTTAGGCAAAGAGTGAGAATGGAACAAAATTGGCAGCATTTCACTAATGAATTAATCTTGTAAAAATAGTAGTCAAGACACTCCTTATATAGTACTTTGGAGGCCGGACTTACAGAGAGAAGAGAGAGGGGAATTCAAAAGGTTGGCACATGTGTAAGTGGCGCCTAAATTTCAGCTCATGTGAAGGTAGGTTCTAGAATCCTTCCATGTGTGAAATGTCTAGAACTTACGCTCCATGATGTCTAGGTGTGGGCCGGACCTTAGCTTAATTAGGAAATTCTAATTAAACTTAGGTTTAGCCTTCTAGGTACCTCTTTTGCATGTTTCAACACAATTACAAAAAGAATTTAAACTATTCTACTTTGACAAAAAGTAAAATCTATTCTACGCTTGCTTTAGGACCTCTTGGAACATGTAGAGGTAAGTTTCTCTGCCATCAGTAGCAGTGTTCCAATCCTCATCAAGCCTCTTAGCCATGGCCCTTGTAGTTGGCCCAATATGTCTTGCTGTTTGGCTCTCCTTTGGGTTGGTGTTTGGCCCTCTTCCATCACAAACTACCACAGAGAATTTAGAATAAAATTTAATTAAATATAAACCTCATAATTCATTGCAAAATTATAAGAGTCAACTCAAAAGAGTTTAGTCTTCCATGCAAAGGCAAAACAAAAAGAATTACAAAGAAAAAATAAATATAGGGCTAAGAGCGTTATTTGACTATGAAACTCAACATAAACATGATGTAAAGTGCGATGTTCAGTCTTCCTCATAAATTATTTTTATAATCTTTGTTTCTTTGCACAAAATCGAATCTAGAATCTGTCTGAGGATATTGTTTTACAATTATCTATTGTTTATTTTCTATGTTTCAAGTTATCAAGTAGATAACTTCTTCCCCAATCAATTCCAAATCTTATTATTGCTTTTCTTTCAAATATTTTGTTCCTAAACTCAATTCAGATTTGTGCATTGATGATAATAAAACCCATCACTGTTGCGAGAGATATTTATAGAAGATTTACTTGAACAATATCTTTGAAGAAGATTATTTCTATTTTTGGTACGTTTAACAGGAAATTTTTAATTTCAAAAATTCCAGAGAATATCCCTGGAGAATATTTGCCTCTAATTCTATTTTTTAGATATTGCAGATTTTATTTCTCTAATTCTTTAATTTGATTTTTTTTCCTGTGTTGATTTAAGCAACTTGGACTTTCGCATTCATTCAGACGGTTTAGTAAGAGGCTTCTATCAGACCGTTTAGCTAGACCATCTGCTATGATTATATTACACTTTCTACTATGACTAAACATAACATTATCATAAATAATAGTTAAGGACAAAATAAACTCAATTAGATTAAACAATGAATTTATTCATGATTACGATCCAAAAATCTAAGTTTAATAGTGGGAATGAAATTATGCTCACCATATATACATAACACTAGCCTAATATAACTAAGTTATCATATATATATATATATATATACACACGTAAAACTAGCCTAATATAACTAAGTTAAGAAGAGTTACATCTTAATCTCTTGTTTGGTTATTTTAAGAACTAAGTTATTATCAATATTTTTAGCTTAATGATGACTATTTAGTCACATCTTAATATATTATAAATATTTTGAATGATTTATTTATAAAAGTGTAGATCAACTAATATTTGAATCTCGTACAACATACAACACACATGAAAATATTTTCCCTCACATTGAACTTGATGCTATAGACTAAGCATATCAAGACCTACTATAATAATTTCCAATTTTGTAAGCATTGCATTTGAAACTACACAATTTATAAAAGGCAAAGATCCAATTACATTAACTATTTTTTTATAGAATTACTTACTCATATAGTTTTACTTTGACTTATGAGACTCTATTAGTATTCAGTTTCACATAAGAGATGTAGTAGGTGTTCAAAATATTCTTTACATGTTGATTTCTTATCATTGTCATGCAATAATAATGAAATTTTGATACGTTTGTTGAATATGATTCCATAAATAAGACATTTTCTAATGATTTGGTAAGAAGATCATGTTATTTTGTCATTTCTAAATCCATAAAGGATGTCAACATTCACTACAAAAAAACATGTATGACAGTCATAAAGGTACCACATAAACATTCACTACAGATGTAAAATGTGGCGGTTATAAACGTCAAGTTATACGAAAATAACCGCCACCACATACATGTTTTTTTGTAGTGAATGTTGACATCCTTTATGGATTTAGAAATGACAAAATAACATGATCTTCTTACCAAATCATTAGAAAATGTCTTATTATGCATTGTATAATGTGGCGGTTTTAAGCGTGTAATTTACGTCAGTTATAAATGTCGTAATTTTCAAACTGGTAAACCAATTCCAACGTAAATTGTGACAGTTATAAACGCCACTTAATACGGTATAGTATGGCGTTTATGATAACCTTTATGACTGTCATAATTTAAATATTAAATATTTTATTTTATTTTTAATATTTTATTTAATTTTGTTTTATAATTTAATTTCATATTATAATTAAATTTCATATTATAATTAAATTTCATATTATAATTAAATTTCATATTATAATTAAATTTCATATTACAATTAAATTTAATATTATAATTAAATTTCATATTATAATTAAATTTCATATTATAAATCAATTTCATAATATTATTTAATTTTATATTATAATTAAATTTCAATACACAATTAAGTTTCATAATATAATTAAATTATAATATATATTAATTTCATAATACAATTACTTCATAATATAATTAAAATTGAGAAATATAATAATGAAAAGATGACTTCATTCATTCATTTAAAGGACAAAGTTGAAAATGTCAAACTAATCCAAATAACAAGTAAATTAAATTGTCAAAATATAAATTGTTTCACTTTCTAAACATATTAGAACTAAAACTCCAACCCTAATTTGTCTTATTGCCTCCACTTGATCTTATACTTTGGTTTGGTGATGGAGCATCACTTCAAACATCCGGTGCCTGAAATAAGTTAAAATATGTTTATAGTTAACTGACAATTTTTAAAAAAAGAAATGAAAACAGTATTAGAATAAAATTTTAAGTATATAATTTATACCTCATTAATAGATGGTTGTACCAAATTTTTTGCCATTGCAACTTAATGTTCTGGCACGTCTGGTCTAGAAGCAATGTAGGCTAGCAGAGTATGCATTTGGCTCTTTACAGTTGCAAGTTCAGTTGCCACCTGGTCTACCTTTTCTTCAACATTTGTTGAAGACCCACCACTAGAGGAACCATGATTCATATTGCTTAACCTTGTTGTGGATTTCCTGAAAGCAAGGGTTGGACAAGCTCCATATGAAAGTCCTTTGACCCTCCCTGGATGGTCCTTTCCAAAAATGACACCAACTGGATCATTCGGAGATATATCTGATGCAGTGTCTGGATTTTGCAGCATTAGCTCATCAATTTTTTCCTATATAAAAATGGAAGCAACCAACATTAAAAAAGAAACACAGTCCATGTAGAAAAACAATAACAATAATAATGAAAATACTATTTATCAAACCCAAAACTTCATGCACATATAATCCAAGGAACTAGGAAATCTGCAATCTCTTATAAAGAAAATATGTTCCCAAAACAATCAAAAATAGTCCAAAACAGCATCCAAAATAGGCCACAACAATCCAAAATAGTCCAAAATAATATGTACTCATGACATAGACAATTTGGCCCCAAAACAGTTCAAAACAATGTAAAAATAGTTCAAGACAGTATCCAAAACAGCCCAAAACAGTATAAAACCCATGGCAGAGACAGTATATTCCCAAAACAGTCCAAAACAATGTAAAAAATAGTCCAAGACAGCATCCAAAATAGCCTAAAACAATCCAAAACAGTCCAATACAATATAAACCCATGGCAGAGATAATATGTTCCTAAAACAATGTCCAAAATAGTCCAAGACAGTATCCAAAATACCCTAAAATTGATATATGTTATTAGAACTTACCCCAATGTCCATTGCTTCATCATTAACATATGTGTCATTCTTCCTCTTGTGTGTGATCTTCCACATCTCAGCTCAGCCAATGTTCCTACCAGTTCCAATTCTCTATACATTCCAAAAAGGATAATATAATTACAAAAAATCATAATATATTATAAATCAAAATATATGTGAAATTCACAAAGCTATATATAAATAAATATACCAAATTATTCCTCCTTCTTGACAATGGCATAGCACCACCAGTTTGAGGAATAGTTTCTTTCTTTCTTATATCTCTATTCCTATTACACAGTTTCTACAAAGTAAAATGAAATTAGTTTTTGCAAATTTAAAATCAAGCTTAGTGAAAATACATGAAATGAAAAGTATGTACCACTGTGGAAGGCTTGAGACAATAATCCACAAATATAGCCCACTGCTCCATGCTAAGACCATCTGGAATATTCTTTATTAGGTCATTTCTGCTTAACAGTGGGTCATAGAATCATTCCAGAGCTTGCATCTATACTCCCTCCATAATTTGCCAATTTTGAACATAACATCTCTTTTAGCAAGGTCTTCATTTATCTTGAAGCAAAAACGAGTCTTCAAATAATACAACAATTAGTCCATATATATATTCAAAAAAAGAAATAGAATGTACATATTTAATGTTGTATTGAATGTAGGGTCAATTACCTTTAGTGTACTCTCCCATATAGTATCCTTGTAAGTATCAGGCACAGATGACCAACTTTCAAAACTTATAGGCAACAATATATGATTTCCTACTAGTTGTCCACAAACTCCAGCAAGCAAACCACATGCTTCTCCAATGGGTTGAAAGTTGTCATCATAGTCGAAAACCACACGTATTCCACTGGGCAAGTTATGAGCATCCCTAACCTTGAGCTTCATTTTCTGAGTAACTCCATGCTCATCTACAAAGTATAATACATTAAGGCATCTGCAATGAAAGTAATTAAATGAAAAGAAAAACACAATAGAAAAATTAACATATCTTTACCTATAGTATCAATAAACCAATAGTGGTTTGACTGCCTACCTTTTCTTGGTGGCACCCTTTCTGCTTCAGATTCTGATGTATGCGGTTGTGTAGGCTGAGGGGTATGTGGTTCTGCAGATATTAGAGTAGGTATATGTTAGGATTTCAAGTGTTAGTTTGGCCTTACATTGGATAGGAATGAACCTCAAGAGCAATATATAAAAAGGAAGACTCACATGATGTCTTAAAGTTTTAGCTTAGATGTAGTGTATTGGCTTTCTTATATGGAGTTCATGACTCATAATGTTAAATCTCCCCGACAGCGTTTACCCTTGTAAGAACCCAACAAATGGTGCAGTGATCATAGAACAAACATGTGAGGTTGAATAATCTTGTAATGTTAAACCTCCTTGTATTGAAAGTTCTCTTGATAAGGAATTTTAGGTAAGTATGTTTTGTTG
This sequence comes from Phaseolus vulgaris, assembly GCF_000499845.2. Lineage (NCBI taxonomy): Eukaryota > Viridiplantae > Streptophyta > Magnoliopsida > Fabales > Fabaceae > Phaseolus > Phaseolus vulgaris. The sequence goes on from NC_023755.2 coordinate 27,608,658, forward strand.
TGATAAAAATAGTACTACAAAGTGGGTAATCACTATTTTTTGAGGGGAAACTCGAACTTAAATGAGAGATTGTTAAGATTCAAGTGTTAGTTTAGTCTTACATTGAATAAGAATGAGTCTACATAACATTATATAAGGAAAAAGACTCACATAATCATATATTTAAGATTTTGAATTAAAGGTGATGTCTTGACTTTTATATATAGAATACTGATATAACTCATTGGTGTTGAATATCCTTAATATCGTTTTTCATTACAAGAATTCAACATGAAGTTTTAAATAAAAAATGACATGAAGTTTTAAATAAAAAATACACACTACAAAAAATCGTGTATAAAGTGGCAGTTTTAATACGGCAGTTATTAATAACCGCCACAAATTTTCGTATAATACGACATTTGACTAACCACCACAATTATCCTTCAAAATATGTCATTTTGAACCGCTATAATTATCCTTCAAAATATGTCATTTTGAACCGCCATGAATATCATTCAAAATAAAAATCTCACGTTTTCCTTCCCTTCATACACTATTCCTTATTATTTCCAATTATTTTTGAAAACTTGACTCGTAGAACCCCGAAACTCTCTTCCCTCTCTCTTCCTTTTCTCTCTGTTAAACACACAAACCCTAATGAAATCCTCACGAAGCCTCCACCCTCATCACGAAATCCTCCACACGAAACCCTCTCTGATTCATGAAACCTCTGTACTTTACCTTCACTCATTCGCGCACCCTAAACCCAGTGCTCATTATCGCGCCCTTCATTATTCGCCATCACCGATACGCGCAAGGATTTGAAACTTTTGTCCGCGAACCCTACCTCTCCTCACTCTCGCATTCACGTGTTAACTCTCTGCCACTGTCCGCGACGGTCTACCACTGTCCGCCACGATAGAGAGAGAAATGGCGACCAACATTGGAATCATGGATGCGGCTTACTTTGTCGACAGATATGAGATTCTTTCTTGGATCAACTCGACTCTACAACTCAGTCTCTCCAAAATCGAAGAGGTTTATCTTCTCTTTTTATACTTTAATTTGATTGTCTTCTATAATTTCTTAGTTTATCTATTTCGTTGGATCGTTAATTTTTCAGGCATGTTCCGGCGTTGTTCACTTCCAGCTTCTCGATGCGGCTCATCCTAGGATAATAAAAGAGTTATGCCGCCATATAGCATATTTGCATTGGAAAATTACAAAGTACTTTTCAGACACTTAATGATCTTATTAAGTTTAGGACTAAAGGTATCTGTGCTTACAATCTCAGTACTGGAACTTTTTGTTTAATTTTTTATTGACTATTGTGGCTTTTGTCTCTGTGTGTGGTGCTTTTCGTATAATCTAACATCACGATCATTGGTTGATGATGTGCTTAAGAAGGTTGATGGACTGAAGCCAATTGTTGATGAGCTTGGAGTTCCACTATCACAACTTGCGATTGCATGGTGTGCTGCTAATTCCAATGTTTCTTCTATTATTTGTGGTGCTACAAAGGAGTCTCAGGTTAGTTCTTTTAGCTGTTTAAGGAGATTGCTAGTTTATCTATTATTGAAATGTTGATTTTTGTTAGAATGTTGATTGGAAATTGTTGAAATGTTTTTCAGATGACAATTCCTATGAGCTAGGATTATTGGTCATTTTGTCTAGTATTGAATTTTGTTCTTGATGAGTTATGAGATGAAAGGATAAGTGTTGTTTTGATTGTGTGGTTCTTTCTGGAGGTGGTGTTAGCAGTGTTTTCAGCAATGGTTGAAGGGTGAAGAAAAGAAGAAGGTGGGATTTGAGAGAGCGGTGGCATGGTAGAGTGAGTTTCAGTTTCCTTTTCTGTAGTGTGACCTTGCATCTAAGTGGTTTGGGCTAATGATTGGTTTGATTTGAGTTTATCTGCTAGTACATGCTTGCAGCAAAGGAAAAAGGCTTTGATTTTATATATTCTCACCCTTATCTAACTTTTAGAGTATTGTTTATAGTCTTTTTCTGTGGCTACTCCAGAAGGAATTTTTGTGAATTGAAGTAAACTAATTGAGGAAAGTGTTAGAATTTGTGTAGGGCTACACTGTAGTTGGTAATAGAAATGGTAACATTTGGTAGGAAAATAGGTAGTGGTGGTAATTGATTAGATTCCCGTGGGCATGTTGATAATATTCATAAAAATGGATTAATTATACGTTTTATAATGTTGATAATAAGTGGTTCCTGGGTATATATGTTTCTTGATGGCTAATAAAAAAAACACGTGAAGTATAAGTTTATAGTCGTACACTAGTATTTTAGTAGATTTGAGAAGTCAAATTTGTGAATTCCATAATACTAAACTCTCCATCACATGACATTTCTCATACATTTATTATGTAGGTTATAAAGTCAAAAATCCATTAATCAGAGTTCAGATTTAATAATTTTATATTATGGTTTCTTTTCTAGCTTCACAATCATCTAGCAGCTTCATAACTTCACAACCATCACTCCAAGTAAGTTTGTTTTAGTTAACTTTTTTACTTCAGTTTAATATATAATATATAATATATATTATATATTGGCGTTTGGTTCTTAATTTATTTGACATTTTAATTGGTATAATTCAATCGATCTTGGGAGGAGTGTCTTTTGGGATATGAAGAATCGTCTTCCTCGAAGCATCTCAACATTGGACTGGGAGAACAACTTTGTTTCTGTTTACAGCAAGGATAATCCAAACTTGCTTTTCAGCATGTGAGTGTTGATTATTTTCAGCAATACCAATTCCTTTTTATCTTTCCCTTTTTTCATTGCATTCAAGCCTTTAAGAATATTTAACTGGCCTTGGATGTCTAATTTATCATGATTATGGTTGAAAATATAGTTTTAATTGGTGAGTGAAGTTGAATTGTGGATAGTCTGTGAAGAGGTCATCATTGGTTTCCCATGGTCTTTGTTTGTTTTCAGGGCTTATGACCTATTTTCGAGAGGCAACTGTGCATACCCAAGAGCTGTTAGATTTGCTAGTTAAATGTGAAAATAAAATTCAGACTCGTATTAAGATTGGGCTCAACTCAAAGATGCCTAGCAGGTAATTAATTCTTTTTTTTATGGTACGTATATTAGTTGTTTCTTAATATTTTATTCATAAATAGTGGGTTTTAATGTTCAAATCTATGCTCCATTGTATCTTTTATCAGGTTCCCACCTGTCTTTTTCTACACTCCTAAAGAAATTGGAGGGCTTGGATTATTGTCCATGGGTCACATTTTGATTCCACAAAGTGATCTTCGATACAGTCAGCAAACAGATGTTGGAGTAACCCACTTCAGGAGTGGAATGAGTCACGAGGAGGACCAACTCATTCCCAACCTTTATCGTTATATATAGGTGAACCTTAATTATCTTCCTCTTACATGTACTAATCTATATGCATTTTCCTTGTCATGTGGTTTATGAAGAGTCATCTATTAAAATAAACTTTATCTTTATGTTCTCTTGGATCATGCAGCCTTGGGAGAGCGAGTTCATTGATTCATAGCGTGTCTGGGCTGAATATGCATTGAAAAGACAGGAAGCATAGGCACAAAACAGACGTTTGACCCTCGAAGATCTGGAAGTGAGTTTTTGTTGACTTTTTATTGACCTTAATATTTGTGTTTAGGTAGTTGTCATGACTCTGGATAATACAGTGGTAATGTGCATGTGTTTTTCTTTGAGACAAATCTACTTATTAACACTCTGTTTCAAAAGAATAGGCACACTTTGGCTTATGATAAAGGATGGAGAGTGCGCACTGATTTCAAGCATTACCAAGTTCTGAAACAAAACCCCTTCTGGTGGACACATCAGAGGCATGATGGGAAGTTGTGAAACTTGAACAATTACCAAACTGATGTTACTTGAACTTTTGAACAATTATGTATTTTAATTTTAAACTTATTAAGGATGTATGAACTTTTTATGTGTTTTAATTTTCAATTGCATATAAACTTTTGAACATTATTATGTGTCTTTAATTTTCAATAAAATGTATGGATGCTTTTATAACTTTATACATTATTTTATTTTATTATGAAAAATGGGTGATTAAATTTTATAATTGTATAAAACAGATTATAAAAAAGTGGTGGTTAAATTTTATAATTGTATAAAATAGATTATAAAAAAGTGGTCGTTAAATTTTATTTATTCAGAATTAAAATTACATCAGTTAAAAATGTCACTACTTACGTATATTATGACACCAGAATCTTTTTCAATGAATGTAAATAGCGACAGTTATAACTGACACTACTTACATATATTATGGCGTTAAAATCTCCTTCAATGAATGTAAATTACGACAGTTATAACTGACAATATTTACATATAAAAACCGCCACTATTTACACTATGTTTAAAGTGGCGGGTGTTGCGGCGGGTAGCGTAAGACCGCCACATTAAACTTTGTGGCGGCCAGTTCTATGGCGGTTTGGGAAACCGCCACAAGCGTATATTGTGGCGGTTATAAACGTCAGTTTATATGAAAATAACCGTCACAATATACACTTTTTTTTGTAGTGACATGATTGATGTCCCTCATAAAATATAAAAAAAATAATAATAATTTTTATTAATTTGATATATATTTGTATCCTTAATTATGAATCTATAATATACACATATCTCATAACGAAGTTCCATATACGTTGTGCATATTTTATATTTTATAATGAAGTTCACATATATCAAACTATTATTTGGTGAAGAAAAAAAGTTATGCATCTAATATAATTCTGAAATCATATTTTGGCCTAAAACTTAGATATTGTTTAAAATATTTAAATAGAAATAAGATACAAAAAGATCAACACCCAACCAACGCTAATCCAAGTTTATATTTCTGATCATTGTTGGACTGGATTTGAAGTGAGTAATTTAATTCTAATATATTTAAATAATTCATTTCATTGTAAAGTAATTCATATATATTTACAAGAGTAACGAGCGATACAATTTTTATTAGAAAGAATATATAGAAGTAAAAACTACTTTTCATTCACGTGTTAATTCTTTTATGAATAGAGAAATTAATGAGATAAGTAATTTGCGTGCCATTTTATGAGCATAAAATTAAAACTATTATTCGTAGCAGAGATAAGTCATTGGTCTATATGTGGAGACTTTTGTGGGTTTTTTATTAAGATATTTTTTTCTTGTTATTTTTTAAATTATAAAATTGTGTTCTAAATGCGAAAACAAGTTAAAGTTAAAAAATCAAAATACATAAACGTTAAAATTAAAGAAATTGCTTTGTGAGCCATTTCTTAAGAAATTAAAGAGCAGTAGAACACTTCTAAAAAATATCGTTTTTTTAATAATTGAGTAGTTTTTCTTAATTAGAAAAGCGCAATTGAGTAGCTGAAATAAATAAATGGTTTGTTCAGCAAAAAAATGTTTAAATTAAGAACTTTACAAATTAACCATATCATATAAATTTAAATGATAAAATAATTATTAATTCTGCTCCTAAAGAAAGACAAATGTATTACTTTTGAGTTGTGGATGCAAGACATAGTGGGCTTATCGAGTCTTTATTAAAATTAATTAAAAGAAATAATTTCAGAATTTAAACTTATTTTTCATCTTATAGACAATTTTAAAATTTGTTTAATCCACAACCAATCATTATGATTGAATAGACAATGTCTATAATATCATTTAGCTTAGTAGAGGCTTATTGATTAGTAGTTATGTGAGTGCAAGTACTATAATTTAAAAATAAAATAAAATAAAATAAAAAAATAAAAAAAAACTATTTTCAAAAACAGGAAAAATCATCTTCCTTGTTCGTTATCAATCTCCCAAATCAAATCTAACTTCTATGATCCAATTTTTCAAAATAAAAAGGTTAAATATTTTTTTAATTTCTTAATTTAAATAAAATTAAACAAATTATCTATCAGTTATCTGGGTTCATGGGGAAGCCTAACCTTTAAAGGGAGCAATCATAAAATATATTATCATAGGAATTTTAATGTATCAGAAAGAATATATCATAATCATGTGTGATGCTGAAGCAATTACTGAGGAATGATGTCATTCACAACAACAAACAGAAAACAAATATTTGATTTTCCTTTTATCAATCTACCAAACTTTCTTTCTGTGTTTGATTTTCCTTTCACTATAAAAAGGAAAAACACAATGATGGAGAACTGAAACATTTCAAGCAAATCCTATCATAGATTTGAGCTTATAGACAATGTAGCATATACTGTATATACAGGCACAGAAAGCCAATATTCATCCTCGAATCATCTTCTTTGCACAATCCTTGCAACAAAGCTTACCAAAAAAAGTAAAGTGAACTTCTGCCCTTGACACAAGGCATCCACAATGCAACCTCTGAAAAACAAAATCAATAGTTCTTACTTCAATATAGAGATTGAAAATAAAGACACCATCGATTGTAGGCATAGCAATCTCTTTTAGCCAAGAAATAAAAATGAAAAAGTTCCAAACTTACCTTCTTGCAAATAGCACACTCTAACCATCCCTCGGTATTCTTGTGAAATGTCTCACAAAAGGATCCTTTTTCATAAAGAGAGCTACATTTTCAAGGTTCAAACCAGTTATGGAAGGAAATTATGGAGATGAATCAAATCTTAAATTATTCAAATGGGGAAATTAACAATGTATAAGGGTCAAATAAAACAAATACTTTGGATAAAGCAAACCATACATATGTGTAAGTTCCTTGTGACCGGAATGCAAGAAACTGTCATATAAATTTACCTTTGGCAATGTAAATATATGATCAAGAGCTGATACTGACATTCAAAGCCACACAAGTTTAGAAACTACAACTTGCAATAGTTTAGGCAAAAAACTTAACTTGCGAGAAAAAAATCTACTTGTAAGGGTGAAGTTTCATCAAATTGTTTGGTAAACAACCACAATACTCCCTAGTTAGACATGCACTCTAACAGAATAATTTCACTGCATATATAGAACCCAGCAGAATAGTATTTTCACGACAAGCTCAGAACAACAGTCAAGTATTAATCTATTAAAAAGGCCTGTTAGTGCCATAGTATTACAATAATCTGAACACTATAACTAGTCATAAAAGAAAGTTGTTGCAGTCACAACTCAACCATCACTGTTTAGTAATTCAATTGAATTTTTTTTCTACACATATCATAGTTTTCAATTTTCATATGTTTTATTGAGCATTAAATATATAAAAATACCATTAGGAGAACAGGTCAAAAGAAAAAAAGACAAGTAGGGAGAAGAATAACTACTTTTATTGTCTGAAAAGTTATAAAACTGACAGAAAATAAAGCCTGCTAAATAGGCGACGGAGAAACAGAAAAACTGAAAAGCAAACGCGAAAACGGCAACAGGGGAACGCAATAGGCAATACTTTTGTGATAGAATAACACCCAACAGCAACACGATTTCACAAACCCATCAAGAACTTATAAAGATTAGTAAACATATAAAAACCATGAAGGAATCAATTAGAAAATGTACATCTATTGAAGAAACAAGAGAAAGAAAAAAAGAAGAAGAAAAGATAGTTATAAATAAAGAAAATGAAGGTACCCGCATCTGTGGCAGAGCTGAGCTACAGTACCATCGCCAAGCGGCCATCCGGTAAGGAAGGTTGTTGACTTGGACTTGCAATGAATGCAGGTGAACTCGTTGTTAAGAGAAAAAGCAGAAGAAGAAGAAGAAGAAGCAGCAGCAGAAGAAGAAGAAGAAGCAGCAGCAGAAGAAGAAGTAGTGGAGGAAGAAGAGGAAGAAGAAGCCATCGAAGCTCTTAGCCACACACAGAAGACAGAGAATTCTGAGAAAAACAATATAGAGTGACCAAAATGAAAGACAAGCAAGCCATGCAGTATATAACCCCTTCTCAATGACAAGCCCAATATTACCCAACTTCAGATTAAAATTATTATATTATAATAAAGATATACTTTAATAACTTTAATAATCATATAATCGTAATAAAAAAATAATAATAAATAATAATAGTAAATAATAATAATAATAATAATAATAATAAAATTATAAATAATAAATAATATTAATGAGTAAAACTAATATTGCACTATTAAAATTCAAGGTAAATTAAATTTGAAGAATTTACTTAGATTAGACCGCTTTATTTATCATAATTAAGCTATGCCAAAGTAAGTCACACTTATTATTTAATAAAATAATCATTTTCCCTTTCTTTGGAAAGAACGAAAGAAACAGAGGTTCAGGAAGTAGGCAAGTGGCAAAAGAAAAAAAAAAGAGATAAATAAGACGAAAAATAGAAATCCTTTATTCAAAGAATTTCTTTTAAAAAGGGGATAGAAATTTAATTAATAAATTGTTACAAGAGAAATCATTTTTATTCAAAACTATTGTGTTTTATTCATTTAAATTTTTAAATAATAGATCTATATAATCAATTATAGTCATCTATAATAAAATATATGAACAATGTGTTAACGCAAATGAACATGGCGTATTTTTACACGTACTTTATTTTTCTCTATCAATTTTTTTTTTATATTTTTCAAGGGACCTATATTTTATTTATCCTATTTCAATTATACCTTTTCATTCTCTTAAGATGTAATCTTTGAAATGCTGTAGTCAAAATCATTTATGAACTAACTTATATTACAAGTTTTTTTCATATATACTTTTCAAATAGAAAAATAAGAAAAGAATAATAAATTTCATTGTATATTAAATTTAAGTGATTGACAAGTTAAAAATAAATTTCAAAATCATATAACGTCGACAATTACTTCTTGCACCTTATCAAATTTAAACCTGCAACTAATTTTTATTTTCATGTGAAATGATAAAAATATTCTTAAATAAGAAGGAAATACATATAAAAATACATTCAAAATCGCCTTTTCGAAATATATTTCTAGACTTTTTTTCCAGCATAAATTTTTGGCATTCCAAAATTACATTTTCATAATGAAATATTTACATTTAAATTCTATTTCAGATTTTAATTTCTAAAACACAATAATGTATTCTGGATTTGTTTCTCTAGAATGTATTTTTTCAATTCTGGATTTTCATTTTTAAAGTGAAGAGCATTTTTGGAAATTTAAGAATATGTAGGGAGGTTCAAAATGGTTGGGTATAGGATGAATTTGCCTATAATGTATTCTGGTTTGCTTCACCACATTGATTATTGGGCTATCAATGAAGTCACATGCTTAATGGTTTTTAATTTCCAAAAATGCACTTTATTCTGAAAATAAAAATCCGACAGTGATTATTGAGTTTCGGAAATAAAAATCAGAAACAAAAATTAAATTTCTATTTCCGAAAAAAAAATCCAAAAATTAAAAATAATACATTCCAAAAAAAAAAATCCTTGTGTTTTGGAAAAGAAAATTCGAAAACAAAAATGAAAAATCCATTCCGAATAAGAAAATCCGTAATATAGAAAATTCATTCCAGAAAAAAAAATCCAGAACACATTTAGTAAAAGGAAGTGCAGAAGGTATTTTTATATGCACCTATTTTTTTAAGGACATTTTCACCTTTTCCGCTGGAATCGGTTGCGGTGATATGGTGGAGGAAGCAATTGCCTAGGTAAAACAGGGCTATCATTTTACCTTAACAACGAGAAAATAGAATGAAAGTACATAAAATCATAAATCATAATTACCATTCTTAAAGAGAACTCATCATTAGTAATTAATTATATCTAGCTAGATTAAAATTATAAAAGGCATATATATCTTGCAAGATATATCAAACTTTTCCAAAAGTGATGATATGAGGCACTTGAGAGTTTATTCATAAAGTGATTTTGCAGATTTAACTCTACTTCTTTTGTTTTCATTCTTCGACACCTTCTCAATGGACTTCTCGTTAGAGGATACAGCTTTGGCTATTGCTTTCATCTTTCGGACATTTTTTGATCTCTTCATAATTCTTCCTTTCTGCTTCATCTTCCTGTTTTATAAGAGATCAACAGTTAAAAGCTGTTTAGAAGAAGAAAATATTAAAATAGCTGCCACATCATATCCTTTTGCAAATATATGGAAAACATGAAGCAGGTAATCCATATTTGAGGTGTCACAAAGTTAAAGGGATGAAACTCTTTAGTCGGCATAAGACCTCTGCCCATACTTGAGGACATAGGTAACTTAAACATGGCCCGTGTCAAAACAAAAGGGCAAACAGAGCAAAAAGTATCAAAGGAAAAACAATGTTAATAAGTGTTTTAGTGACAATGGTTAAGGAAACAAAAGTAGAATTTATACTCGAAGGTAAAAACAATGTTGATTAGTGCTTTTATGACACTGGTTAAGGAGTAACAATGTAATAAGTCTTTTGATGATACTGGTTAAGGAGAAATAATGTTAACAGGTGCTTTTATTAGTAAAAACGCAAATAATTGCATATTTTTAGTACTTGAAAGCAATTAATAAAATCTATTACATTCTTCTTTACCACTGTCTTTTTAGATATCAAGCAATACTCTCAGAAAATATCTGTCATGTTTTGTTCAACAACATAGACAATCCATCAACTCAGCAAACTGGCATGAAGAATAGAACTTACTTTGTGTTCATTGGAGCCAAACAATCTAATAAATATAATCTCTTGCATATTAAGACAATCCCTACTATTAAAGTTTTGATGTTGACAAACATAATTAAGTTTTGAAGTACTAAGGTCTGCAATGAGGAATTATCATGAATAGAAACTGCAGAGTTAAGCTGAACAAAGCAAGTCACATTCAAATATCTATTAGGTCATATAAGTCAAGCCATCTACAATCTAAGAGCTCATAGGAAGCTTCTATATATAGACAAGCCTTGTAGCACAAGACGTGTTTATCAAGACTAGAAGCTCTACGTGTTGGTAGACTGTCTATAAACAATACAGGTTGACCATCCTATTTTCAAGGTTGATTTTGACAGAAGGAGCATGTTCTATGTTAACAAATGACTTGGTACAACCTTGCACACACAGAAGCATGTTATCTCGTGTCTCAAAACTTACATGCTCCACTATGCAACTGACTTTCTGGAAGAACATGAAAATGGTCGAACACATGCCCACCTAATGTACAGAAAGCTCAAAACCTTCAGAAGAAACACATGCAATGCAAGCTCCAACGGTCATCTCAAAGACAACTATACAAGGAGATGCTCAAGCTCATGCAAGGACCACTACAATATTACCAAAAAATACAAAAGAATCATGTCTAATTCATGATAATTGAGTTAAATGGGTGAACACTAGACTGTCTACCTAGATCTTCTAGTTTAAGAAAGAGCTTTTACTTGTAAATTATTCACTTAGTGAAGTTAGTCTCTTTTTAGGAGTAGTCTTATTTGTAAATCCTCTCTTCTAAGTTGGTCTGGTTTTCATCAAATTCTTTTTTGTAAGTCAAGAGTGACAAAAAGAATACTCATGAAACTCGAGAGTGACTTTGTTTGAAAAAAATACTCTCGAGTTTTTAATCAAAGAAAGAAATTCAGAAAGTTAGCCGAGAGGAGTGACTTGGCGAACTCATGAACTAGAAGTAACAGTTAGAATACTTGTTGTAATAAGTTGATTAGAATGAAACCATTTAAAAGTTACTCAAAAGGAAATTAGACGTAATTCAATTTGATTGAACTAGTATAAACAAGTTTACGATTACTTTTCAATTATACAAGCAGACTATCCAATTTTTGGCTTAACCTCTATGCGAAATTTGTTTAACCCAAACATTTTAATCAACTGGACGATCACCCCTCTGGACCATCTAGTTAAAGTTTTTTTTTTCTAAAGCTTTGGCAAAAAGATTTTATGCTTCATTCAACCCCTATAGAGATAACTTATTATTTCAACGTTACATTAACCAGAGCATTGAAATCACTAACCACATATGATTTATTTTCTAATAGAATACCATTACAAAAGTAATTTACAAATGGCAAAACCAGATGTGTTCTGCTATGTACTAACAATTCACAAGATATTAGGGTATCAGACATCAGCCACACACGCACGAGCACACACACATACATACATATACATATGCATATACATATACTTGGAACTATAATAAACTAAAGGGGGAAGCAGCACATGTTGCCTTATATACCTCTCTTAAAGACGAAGAGAAAAACACAAACACCTTGTGTTTAATACCTTACAGATAAATGTTAAATGCAAGGAACTGCATTGTATGCACTGCTTCACATGAGAAGATACACCAAAACCTACCTATCACGTTCAGAAAGAAAATGGACAATGATCCTTCAGAGCTGACAACTATTACACTTACACCCTCACATGCCCAGCCTATCTTTGTCCACAAACTCTCTAAAATTAAGTATACCCAGTCAATTTTACAGAAAACGAAATTTAAAGGTCCAATGTGCTGTGATTGTAAAAATGAATAAGAGGGAAAACAAGAAGGAATTACCAAGACCATAAAATTCTCCTCTCAGCTTTCTCTCCCTAAGTGGAGAGAACAAACATTGATATTTTCATTTTATTACCTTTTCATTTTATAAATATCCAATGATTCCCTTCTGATATTCTGAAATTTTTCATATCTAATTGTCTAGTATTACTGATTTAACACACAAAACTAAGCTTTTCTTGTAGTGATAATCAACTCAAATAACAAGTGGTAGTAGATAAAATTTCAACCTAACCCACTTAACATAGTAAACACTGTCAACCTTAGAAACAAACAGACACCTCTCTGGCTAAGTAACTTGATTGCATTTATTGTGGGCTAGATAGATCAGATTTGATATTTGTATCTTTCCAAATTCCATATTCCAACTCCAAGGATGATTAAATTTTCCAGTTTTCAAAAATTAGTTTCAAAACCATTCCAGAGCTATCCATCATTCCATCTATAAATTGTAATACATAATATTAAACAATGTCACCTTACAGTCCACCAAGTGGATGCTTTTAAACAGTAATTCTCCAAGAAATTGAAACAATCACTACTAATAATAAGTGCCAAAGGAACACTGAAATTTAAGAAGATGATGGTTTGCTTTGTCCACACAAAACAAAACTTTTTTACCATCAAGACTTTATTTATTAACCAAGTCCAGTACAGAAGCTGTACTGGCTTCATACTAGATAGTATAAACAGTACTAACATACTGTCCATGGTTGAACACAATTATAGAGTACGAAGATGGGTGAGGAAGATCCCAATTTCCAGTTGACCAGCTGCATTACAAAACTGGTGTTACAAAGACATCAGTGTTTGTGAGGTATATTGATAGTGTGATGATTACTTCAATTATCATACCTTATTGACCTCTTATATACATTTAAGTAATGAATATTCCTCATTTTTGTGAATTAGAAAGACGATACAGTCATGTCACTTAGGATTACAATTGGAAGGGATACCACTAACTTTTCCATGTTTTATTTGTAGAGAATTAAGTTTGGAGCAATAGTAAAGGAACTTACTACTGAGGATACTAGCTCAGCATGCGCATCACTTGCTACAAGTGGCACACGAAGAAACAAAAAGCAACCAGTTGGAGATGCACAGTGACGGGATAGGATGTTGAGCAAGAAACCTCGTAAGTACATAATTTGTCATGTCATTTTCACTCAGTGAGTCGTCATTTCACTGACCAAAAATTCTCACTTTATGGATTGAAAATAAAAAAGAAGATTAGGCTATGAAGAGGACAACTTTTGCATTAGATAAAAACAAATTGATTACATGCTCTAACGTGAAAAGAGCTTGGGGAGACTTCCATCTTCAAGCTTCACAATTTCTTGCTTATTTTTGTGCTCCAAAAATGTCTGGCAGTAGCTAATATCCCATTCATTGGGGTTGGATTAATAAGTCTTGACTCCATTTAGTTTCTTTTATATTGAAATATATTATTCTTTTACAACTCTTTTGTTCTTCCTTTATGCTTCATGTGTATGGTTTAATCATCTATGCTTTGTTAAGATTCATTGCATTGGAAAACATTTTAGAAGTTGTAGACCTAGGGTTGAACAATCAAGGGATTTCATATTAGACGTACTATTTGATGTCTTGGCCATTCTAATAACACAACACTTACTTTTATGCAAATTGCGTGTGAAAATAACTAAGAATAAAATTTCTAGATTAAGGAACTAGGGTTGGTAAACTACAATGTGAATGGAAGAGTTATCTTGGAAATTATAATGAAAGTTTGGAAACTATTGTGTCAAGTTAATGAAATCCAACCCAAGTGAAATCTTTATATCATTTTAATCAATTTTTATAAGCTTGCAAATCTTTTAGAAAAACTATAAAAATCTTATTCGATTTGTTGTTTCAATTATAGGATAGTAGTTATTCTCTATGCCTCGATATTGACTTAAACATTTTAAGTCTTAATTAGTAAATATATAAATTTTTCCGACTAGTGCAAATCCCTATCAATAAGACTTGATTTATCAATATACTACTTCAATTGGTACGTTGGCCGAGAAGTTAAAATACTTGACCACACCGCAACTAGAATTGCAAACTGCTACTATGATATTCCCAGTAACCACAATCTAGAACCATGCATTTGAGTGAGTGAGAATAAAGGCCTAAAGGAAGGGCAGTATTCATAGACTAATGTTGCACCAAACAAATGTTATGCCAGGACTCAATTGCAAAAATCTATGAGGCAGACATCGGACATGACACTATCACAGACACCAGGACATCACTATAATCCAACAATATAGGATAAGGCAATACTGCTAATATATATAATCAATGAGACAAAAATCTCAATTCAGAATTAAGATTTATAAAATTCATACCATAAAAAAGAACTTTGTTACATTCCCTTGATAACATCTTTTGGAATGGAATTGTAAATAAGAAACATGTATCTTAATAGTTAAAACAACTACTTAAGTTTTATACAAACAAACTTAAAAAAATGAGTCATGCATTATTTATAACATATATTGTTTCCTTTTAATTTCTTTACTACTTTCATAGTATAGTATTGTCTAGGAAGCGTTTCAGCCAAGAATAAGTGTCAACTTACTTTCCTTACTCATGTTTAAGCTGTGTCAAAGAGATTTCTAAGTGTCAAAGAGGAGTCTGAGTTAAAATAGAATTATAATTGTGAAAGTGCAGGTCCAAATAGTCTCCAAAAGGACACATCCATCACATTATTCTACAGAGTTCGGTACTCCTAGGCAATAATTTCGGAAAAATGCTGACAACATTCACAGGTACCCATGACCAAGCATTAAGGCTCACATGTATAACAAATCATGAATGTGTTAATATTAACAGCTGATTTTTTTCGTCAATGATCAAGATTACTTAATTTACCTCTGCTTACTCTAGAGACATAAATCCAAAAAACAGATAATTATTAACCTCTCTACAAGGCAGTAAAGTAAAAATCGCTATCTATCTCTCATCACCAACACAGCAAGTAGTTACTTACATATTGGTAGCACCAGAAACCGCGTTTTGAACTCCTGATTCTGATGTATCCATTGCTGCAAGTAAACAAATCTCAATTTAAACCACACCAAGAAAGTAGAAACCAAAAATTAAAATTAAAGCAAAAAAAAAACGGTTTAAAAGTGATAATATTTGTGAAACAGGATTTAAGTTCCAGAGAAAGATTAAAAAATTAAAATTTCGACAAATTTCATTGCTTATTGCAACCAAAAGCATAGAAAGTAAAAGGGGACAGGAACGGGGGTGAAGCAAGTACCTTGAGATTGTTCCGAAACGGATGCGTCGGTGGTATCCATTGAAACGACGCCGTCCCTCTTCTTCTTATTCCTATTTTTCGCCATGGTTGCTGGGAAGAGGAGGCGACGGCGGAGCAGAGAAAGTGCAGTGCGGTTTGTTCTACGTTTCCTATTGAGTTAAAAGGTAATTTTGAAAAAATATATTTGTTATCTATATAATCAATAAATAAAAAAGTATATAATAGTATCTCATTTATTAGATCCATTTTATTTGTTATCCGCATTTTTTATTCTTTTATTTTTATATAATTAAATATAAAATTTAATCAAATTAAATAATATATTATTATTTATGTTAATTTTTTATTATTTATGTTTATGTTTATTTTTAATTAAATATATTTAAAATAAGATAAATAAAAAAGATAAAATATTAAGAAAATTAGCCATACACAATTTCAGAATCTCAATATTAAAGTTTTTTAAGCATTAAGGAGACGCAAGAACAACAATACAGTTTCAGAATCTCAAAATTAGGATTCTGAAGACATTAACATGTTTTTATATTATTTCTCTCTCAGTTCTCTTATATATCACTTTTTGGAGACATATGTTTTTATATTATTTCTCTTTTAAAGTTTTTTTATATATCACTCTTTTGCCTAAAAAAGAGTAATCCCATAAATCCACATTTCACCCCTCACTCTCCACTCTTCCCTAATAAAAGGCACTAATCTCTCCACTTTCCTGTCATGAGAACAAATAAAATAAAATTTTAAAATTAAGTGAGAACAAATAAAATATTTTATCCAAATGATACTAAAAAAATGGATCTTTAACAATAAAAGATTTTCATCTATGACATCAAAATATATTATTTTTTTTAAAATAATATTAATTATTTTTTTCAAAATAATATTAATTATTTATTTTAAAACATTAATAATCAACATCCTTTTTAACACTACCTTAATAATCAGCACCCTTTTTCTATAAAATCCCAAACTAACAGCGAATAAAAAAAATAAAAAAACAAATAATAAACTTGTATCTATTGATTTTATTTTATTTTGTTAAATTCTTTTTGTTTTAAAAAAATTAAAATCTACTAACCGTTTCTATTATTACACAACAATTAAATATACACAATTTTATATTACAGAAATATTGAACAAAAACAATTTAAAAAATAATGATCCTATTAGAACTCAAATCAACTCAAAGATAATGGTATTTTTAAAAAAAGGTTGGTATAGTTACGGAAAAGGAGAGAGAGACGTAAATAATAAATTATTATAAAAGAACGAAAAAAAAAGAAAGATAAAAAGGGAAGAGGAGAGAAAGACTAAATAATAAATTATTATAGAAGAACCAACAGAAAGAAAAAAAGATAGAAAAGGAAAAGAAGAGAGAAACGTAAATAATAAATTATTATAGAAGAACATTATTATAGAAGAACCAACCGGAAAAAAAAAAAGGGGAAGAGGAGACAAAGATGTAAATAATAAATTATTATAAAAGAAAAAAAAATAAAAAGGGTAGTTGTTATGGCATTAGTAAGCGGCAATAGCGTGCACCGATTGGAATGGAGTAGCGTGCACCAATGATCGAGTCACGGAGTTGCGCCTGTCTCCCTTCCAATTAGGTGTCTGACTCAGTGATGGTACCTCTGAATTGCATATGTTAAGCCTTTTTTCCAATAACTCCATCGGAACCATTCTTCGTCTTCGTGACTCTCCGTTAAGAGGAAACATACTAACAAAAAGAAGGAACATATAGAAGAACATTTTTCTTTCTTTCGCCTTCTTCTTATTCTCCAAAAGTAAAAGTAATAATTTCTTCTGAGAAGGTTGAGTGTTAGTGACTTAAAATAAGGAGTTAAAGGGGAGTACTATTAAAGGACTTAAAATAAGGAGTTAACAGTTAAAGGGGAATCGTGGAGGTTAACCAAATGAGTGGAGAGTTAAAATATTTATGAAAGAAGTTAAAAAGAAGATGTTACATTTCAAAATTGTTGCCACTACTTTGGTCACTACTAATATTTGTTTCTCTCTCATAATTTTAAAATAAATCATATCTTTCAATTCAAAACCGATAATTTATTTCAAATATTTTTAAAAAGTAGAAAATGACGCAATAACAAAAATAATGAAATAAAACCAAATATTAATCAAGGATAAAATAGGAAAAAAATTGAGAGCAGTTAAATAGGGAATCCCTTTATATATAGGTATAGATAACATAATATTATTCTATATTTATTTTTAAATGTAGGTTTTTCAAATTTAATACTTTATAAATATTCAATGTTAATCCATAATACGAGCACACTCTTTCCCAATATCAATTATACAAATTTACAAAAGCAATCTTTCATATCATTGGTTGGTTTTAATTTGATTTTTATCCGTCAAAGATCTAATTTATTCATATCATTTTTAATATTTGCTTCATTTGATACCCTTTATTATTAAAAAAAATAAAATTATCTATGCATACAACTTTTGTGTTCAATTTTTTCTTACATGATTCCACGATTCTTAAAATTAATCCTAAATTTTACACTAGATGCATGTTTAGAATAAAAAAATTTGAACCGTGATGTTAAATTTATCTGAACTCAATTACATTTATATAGATTAAAATGAGTTATTAGATTGTGATCTTGCAGGTGACTTGATCGTTGAAGGTCTCGCCACGTCAAAATCCGTCTTCTGCAAATACGTTCCAATTAGTCCGAGTGAACCTGCGAAAACACTACAAACGGCGCCTCTAGTGACCGATTGCACTCCGACGCTCAAGTCAGTCAAACAAGACCACCAAAGAATCATGTACTCTGAATCTCAGTGAGACTCGTGCACTCTGTGATTCTTTCTCTCCTCTCTGTGCGAAAAATACTCACTTGTCAGTATGAAAACGTACCCTCGCAATGAGCGTGGAATGCCTTTATATACCCTGCCGCGCGCCCAAGTTATTCGTGTACGAAGTAACTTAGCGTGTTTCATTCATTGGGTGTCTCAGGCAGCCTCAGCGTGAGTACCAGGTGCGACTTGGACAAGCGCGCATACCAAGCATCACCTAACGCGTGAACGATCACCCCCGTTTTGCCCCATGCACGTTATGGGCTAAGAGAGCACCAATCACCGACCGACTGCTAGCTCCCTTAGACCACTCTCATGCATGGTACTGCAAAGCGCCTAACCTCTCTGATCTCTGATACTCTGCCACACAAGACTCGTATGCAACGCTCTTGCCGGGAATCCCTTCTCGTTCCTAGCTTAACTGCGTGTGATACGACGACCGATCGCCCTCTGATCACCGATCTCCGCCTGATCATCGATCACCCTCCAGGTGACCCTCTTCAAGGCACATCAGCTTCCTCGGCCCACATGGCCCACTAAGAACGGCCCACGTGGCCATCAGTCGTTGACGTCACCCTAGACCGATGACCGACCGGATCACATGCCCCCCAGTCTCGAGCTGCGCACCTGTTCTCAGCAAAGAGACTAAGTGCTCGTTCTCGGTGGCCACGTGGCAAGTGACGCCATGTCACGTGCCACATCACGTGTTGTGCTTTAAGTGACGTTACGCTTTCCTTCCCTAATCTTGCGACACGTGTGCGCATCAATGGCTAACGTGAAACGTCGTTTGCAGTTCCCTTATTCAAAAACTTACACGCCTCTACTGTTTCATTATCTTCCCCAACACGTTTCTCTGCAACTCTCGAACCCTCCTTCTGCGATTCATCTTCTCCATTCCCAGGCTTCCAGAAATCGTTCGCGATCACAAAAAGGTACTCCCTTTCTTCATATATGGCGTATTTGAATATTTTCTACCGATTGCATTGCTCAAAAACCGCATCGTGCATGCATCATGGGTCACTTTTTCCTCTTCTACACTGTACCGAGACCCCTTCTGGTTTTTCTATGTTCCGCTTCTACTTCCTCTTCATCGCCGTCATTTCTCTACCCCTTCGAACCATAGCATTTGCTCCCTTCGTCTTTTTCTAGTTTTTTATTGATTCCTCACATTTTTCCTTCTCCATTGTAGTTACGGACAATGGCTCGCACAAAAACCACCGTGCGTCTTGCCTCATCTTCTGGTGCACAGCCTTCCGCCAGTGCACCTTCATCGCCCTCGACGAGCGCAACTCCCTCGGCGAGTACGCAACCCAGGGCGACGCTCCCTCCACAAGGCTACGCGCAAGCGTACAAGTGGGCTCCCCTCCACCTACTCGCCGAAACATCCAACCAACTCCCAGCCGATCACCTCGCCACCTTGCTGAAGGGTGCTGCAGATGAGCCTTTATGCGCCATCGACAGGGAGGACGACCGAAACCTGGGCGTGCGCATCCCCCCCAAGGCATGCCCATTTGCGTAGATGACAGGGCCACCAACGGGGTGCCCTTTACTTTCATCTACTTAGTAACCTTTAAGAGGCTGCGCCTCCGCCTTCCCTTCACCTTCTTCGTGAAGGAACTCCTTACTGAGCTAAACGTCGCCCCTTGCCAACTCCATCCGAATGCTTGGGGCTTCATCCGGGCGTTTGAAATCTTATGCAACCATTTTGGGCACCCTCCATCGACCGACGTCTTCCTCTACTTCTTCGAGGCTAAGAACCCGGGTGATGGGTCGTGGGTCAGCTTAAATGGAGTGACAGGGAGGGTGATCTTGGGTTTGTACCAGCAGTCCTTCAAGGATTGGAAAGGAAGATTCTACATGATCACCTCCAACAGACACAGCCCCGCCCTTCTCGAGGGCTTTCCTCTCTACTGGGTCCCTAAAGTGGAGTTTAGGAAACCCCGAGGCTTGGAGACCATGGCCCCATACGAGCGCGAGCTGTGCGGCCTCCTCTCAAGCTTGGGCGCCAAATTTGGTTCTTCCACCCTTATTAAGCACGAGTTCGATGCTGAAAAGCTCGAAAAATACATCGGTTTGTCTCCTCTTTTCCTCTTCTACTTGCCCCTCTTCAACTTCGCTCTTTCCCAACATGCCCCTCATGCATGCATTTGCTAACTACCTTTCTGTGCTTCGATTGCTTTCTTGAGCCTTGGTATGCTAACCCTTTATTATGTCGTATTGATGCAGATATGACTTCTGATAAGGAAAGGCGGCAAAGGTTGCTTGCTCTAGCCAGGAGTCGACGGGCTGCTGAGGCACCTTCTGAAGGGGAGGCGATCGTCGAACCTATTCGCGCTTCCCCCATCTCGGTCGCGCCAGCTGAAGGGCGTGAGATCAAGGGTGACAAGAAGAGAAAACGGTTGGTGAAGGCCCCCACCACTGTTATAACTGTTGAAGAGGAGAGCTCTGGATCCCCCTTGGTCCAACGAAAAGGGAGGGAAACCGAGGGCCCTGAGGGTGATGTCAACCCGATCCCTCATGCACAGGCCTCCCCTAAGCGCCCTCCATCACCAGCCCCCCTTTCCTTCCCACCCCCAGCAAAGTCACCCCCACCGACTCAAGCAGTTGGGAGCGGGGTCGCGCGCTCGGAGGGAACACCTCGCCCCCTGCCATCACCGCGCCAAGAGTTCCTTCCAAGCAATGGGCCCCAACTCCGAGGGGCTCCCCAAGGTTCTCCGCCTGACCAAACAACTGCTCCAGAATCAAGAGCTGGTCAAGTGGAGCTCCAGCGAGGTGGGCCTCCATCTGGCCCGCCAGATGGTGCCTTCTTTGGAATTCTCCACGCAACATCGCCGCCTCGAAAAGCTAGAGGGCGAGGTAAAGGAGCTGTTTGGCCAACAGGAGTCACTGCAAAGTGATTATGAGGCTTTGCAAGACACCAATGGCATGCTGAAAGACATGCTGGAGGAAACCAAATTGGCGCGTGTCCAACAAGTCCAAGAGACCATAAAAACTGAGATGCTGATGGGGGATGTTGTTGTCGCCCTTGATTCCGAGCTGCTGGAGACCACTGGTAAGGCCATCCAACTCGAGGCTGAGAACGTCTATATGCGCCAACAGAATGCAAATTTGGCGGAGGCTCTCGCCGCGAGCGATCAGAAGCTTAAAGAAGCCGAGTTGGCCATTGCCACCCTGACCACCGAGAAGGTTGTGCTTGAGACCGACAAGGCTGGGTTCGAGGCCGAGAAGGCCAAGCTATGGGAAGAGGCGGCCGACACCTTCGCTGAGGGTTTTGACTTCTCTCTCGAGCAACTCAAGTGTGCCTTCCCAGAGGTCGATCATTCCCAACTATCTATAGAATTTGAGGTGGTGGACGGCAAGGTCGTTCGTCCCTGATCACCTGCTGTTTTACTTTCTCTTTTCTTCAAACTTTCTAATGTAAAGGACTTTTTACTGCATATATTCAATGCCTTCTTTCTTCCTTCTGCGGGGTATCTTTTTCGTCTCTTGCTATGTATGTTTATAGCTGTTTACTTAGCGCGATTTCCCTCATACTTTCCACTTCTGTCTTTAATCGCTTCTAACAACGCTCGACGACTGTTCTTGGCTTGGGCTTGCCCGCTTAGGTCTATCGCGTAGGAACTTCTTCTAAAACTTCTTAAGAAATGCTCCGTTCGCCGATAGCCGACCAGGGACCGGTCATCCTGCTCCCTTTCCCTCCTTATACCTTTCTGGATTTCTCGTCGCTCCAGCGCTAAATGCA
Source organism: Phaseolus vulgaris (assembly GCF_000499845.2). Lineage (NCBI taxonomy): Eukaryota > Viridiplantae > Streptophyta > Magnoliopsida > Fabales > Fabaceae > Phaseolus > Phaseolus vulgaris. Next base: position 27,630,933 of record NC_023755.2, read on the forward strand.
TAGAGGACTTCCACACCGATCGATCTAGGATGATGCCTTGCTTTGGGAGGAAGAGTGTTTCTCGACAAACCCTCTTGCCTGCCCCAAGGCCATCGACCCTTGGAACTTCGGGTGGTACTCCCACCTTCTCACTCCTTGGGTGAGAAGGGGTTTGACTAAGAGTTCTACCGAGCCAATATTGACGCTATGCCACTTGGGTAAAGGCGTTTCTCGAATCCTTCCTTTCCCTTCTTTGGGCTTACTAGCGCCCCTGGCGTTTCGAACCTTAGTTGCCTGCACTCACACCTGAGGTGAGGAGGACCTTGAACCGGTTGCCTACCCTTGCGCCTGGGGCGAGGAAGGCCTAACCGATCACCTGCGCTCGCGCCTGGGGCGAGGAGGATTTCAAATTCAAAAACTTGCAAACTTTATACTGATAACCTCGTTTTATTCCTGGGAAAAGGGCTTCCCCTTGAACTTGTTCACATTGTTTGCCCTGGCGCGAAAGCGCGGCTTCACTACAATATTTTAACTAAAGTAGAGTTTTAAGTGCGAGGCGTTCCATGTCCGGGGGATCGCCCCTCCATCCAAGGTCTCCAGCCGATAAGCGCCGTTCTCCAACGCCTCCACTACTCTGAACGGGCCGGTCCACTTAGGAGACAACTTATTTTCTATCTCGTGCTGATGCGCTTTCCTCATCACCAGATTTCCCTCCTGGAACTGCCTCTGCCTCACCTTGGAGTTGTGCCTTCGCTCCACCCTTCTCTTTACAGCTTCAGCGCTGACCCTGGCTTCTTCTCGTATCTCGTCCAAAAGGTCTAGGTTCACCTTTCTCTCCTCGTTGGACTTCTCGGCCACGAAATTCAGAAATCTTGGTGAATTTTCTTGTATCTCCACGGGAATCATAGCGTCTGACCCATAGACGAAGCTGAAAGGTGTCTCATGGGTGCTAGATTGCGGAGTGGTGTGATAGGCCCATACGATCCTGGGAACTTCTTTCGCTCATGTTCCTTTGGCCTTTTATATCCTTCTCTTCAGCCCTCTGAGCAGCACTCGGTTGGCCGATTCCACCTGCCCGTTTGTTTGAGGGTGTTCTACCGAGGCAAACACCTGCTGTATTCCCACCTCCTCGCATAGGTTCCTCAGCTGATGACTCGTAAACTGGGTGCCATTGTCGGAAACCAGACGCTTAGGCACTCCGAAACGGCACACGACATTTTTCCACACGAACTGTTGAACCTTGTGAGCGGTGATCTGCGCGACCGGCTCTGCCTCCACCCACTTTGTGAAATACTTGATGGCGACGATCAGAAACTTCATCTGCCTGATCGCCAGGGGGAAAGGTCCCAAGATGTCGATTCCCCACGTGTGAAATGGCCAGGGGCTGTGAATCGACCTCAGTTCTTCGGGGGCACCTTGTGCCAATCTGCATGTTGTTGGCATTGCTTGCATCGTTGAGCATAACCCACACAATCTTCCCTCAGCGTTGGCCAGTAGTACCCTGCACAGAGAACTCTACCCGCCAAGGCGCGACCACTGACGTGGCTCCCACATATTCCCTCGTGGAGCTCTGACATAAGCCTCGTGCACTGCTCCCCGTGCATGCATACTATCACCGGATGGGTGAACCCGAACCTGAAGAGGTCCCCATCGATGAGAGTGAATTTGCTCGAGCTTTTCTTTATCCTCTTTGCCTCCGCTGGCTCCAGCGGAAGCACCCCATCTGCCAAATACCGCTGGTATGGTGTTAACCACGTGTCAGCCCTTCCAGCGGTGTCAATCTCCATCACTTCGTTGGATCTCGTCGGTTGCGCTCTCACTCTCGGTGCTCTCAAGGTTTCCTGGGTGAGAGACCGATGACCGACCGCAGCACGCTCGTACGACTCGCACACCTGCAGCACCTGGTTGTCTGTTACGAACGCGCGAGGTACCTTCAACGTCTCCTGGATGACGGTCCTCTGCCTTCCCCCTTTGCCCGAGCTGGCTAGCTTGGCGAGCAAGTCGGCTCTGGCATTTTGTTTTCTTGGCACATGGATCAGCTCAAATGCTGTAAAGGACCCCTTCAAGGTGTGCACATACTCGAGGTATGCAGCCATCTGTGGGTCCTTGGCCTGGAACTCTCCTGTCACCTGCCCGGTAACCAACAGGGAATCGGTTTTGGCCATTAATCTTCTCGCTCCCATCTCCTTTGCCAGCAGCATACCGGCGATCAGGGCCTCGTACTCCGCCTGGTTGTTGTTGGCTTTGAAGGCGAAACGCAGGGACTGCTCGATCAGCACCCCATTCGGGTTTTCCAGGATGACCCCCGCGCCACTTCCCTGTTGGTTTGAGGATCCATCCACCGATAAGACCCATCGGAAAACCGAGTCTTCCGGTGGTGCGACGCCCGATGACAACTCAACGACGAAATCCGCAAACACCTGCCCCTTGACCGGTCCTCGGGGCTCGTATCTGATATCGAACTCAGATAATTCTACGACCCACTTTACCATTCTTCCGGCTACATTTGGCTTTTTCAGCACCTTCTGGATGGGGAGATCAGTCATCACTACAACCGTGAAGCTGTGAAAGTAGTGACGCAGCCTCCTTGCCGAGAACACCACCGCCAGAGCTGCTTTTTTCAGAGCCTAATATTTTACTTCAAGGCCTTGCAGCACCTTGCTTACGAAATAAATAGGTCTCTGGACCTGGTCCTGCTCTTGGACCAGAACCGAACTAACCGCCCTCTCTATTACAGCAAAGTATAAACGAAGAGGGGCGCCCGCCTGTGGCTTGCACAGCACCGGCGGGCTTGCCAAATATTCTTTAAGCTTAACGAATGCCTCCTCACATTCTTCGGTCCAAACGAACCTGTTGTTCCGCTTGAGACATTGGAAGTAAGGATGGCCCTTCTCCCCTCCAGCGGACATGAATCGCGACAATGCTGCCAGCCGACCGGTGAGTTGTTGCACCTCCTTCACCGACGCTGGGCTCCTCATTGCCATGATCGCCGCACACTTCTCGGGATTCGCCTTAATCCCTCGTTCTGTTAAGAGGAAGCCTAGAAACTTCCCCGCTTCCACACCAAAAATACATTTCTCTGGGTTGAGCTTCAACCCGTACTTGGCGATTGTTGTGAAAAGTTCCTCCAGATCAGCGACATGTTCCTCCTTCCCTCGCGAGGTGACCACCATGTCATCAACATAAGCATGCACGTTCCTTCCCAGCATCGGCGAGAGTACTCTATCCATCAACCTCTGATAGGTGGCCCCCGCATTCTTCAACCCGAACGACATTACCTTATATTAGTAGCAAGATCGCTCGGTCATGAACGCGGTCTTGCACTCGTCCGACGGGTGCATCCTGATCTGGTTGTAGCCCGAAAAAGCATCCAAGAAACTCATCAGCTGGCATCCTGACGCACTATCCACCAAGGCGTCAATGCTAGGCAGGGGATAGGAGTCCTTGGGGCATGCTTTGTTGAGGTCGGTGAAATCCACGCACATTCTCCACTTGTCGTTTGACTTCTTCACCAGCACCACATTGGCCAGCCATTCTGGGTATTGGATTTCCCTGATATGCCCTGCGGCCAAGAGTTTGTGGGTTTCCTCGTGGATCACCTGCCTCCTTTTCTCATTGAACTTCCTCCTCCTTTGGCGCACTGGTCGGACCTGAGGGTCCATAGCGAGGCGATGGCAGAGGAAGTCCGGGTCAATACCCGACATGTCTGAGGATGACCATGCGAATGCGCCCATGTTCTTCTCAATCACCCCGGAGATCTGTCGTCGCGTGTCTTCGCTGAGCGGTCCTCCCAGCTTGAACCTTCTTCCCCCGATCTCCGCCTCCACCCACCCCTCAGTCGGGTGGGGTCTTCTCTCTCTGGCGATGACCGCCCTCGCAATCCCAGACTCGCGAGGCGCGATCTCTCTCGCCCTCTCGGCTTCATCCTGGGCACTTCCCGAGCCCCCAAGCATTGCTTCTTCCATCTCCACGTCGTCGTGCGTGCCTCTTACCAACGTCACGACTTCCGCTCTTCCTTCGTCCAACCTTGGTGGCGGCGTCGCGGTAACATGGCACACGCTTCTCCGTTGCTTGAGACTGTTTTCGTAGCAGCGGCGGGCTTCCTTTTGGTCCGATTTTATGGTAATCACTACCCCCACCATCGAAGGCATCTTTAGCTTCATGTGCCTTGTCGATGGTATGGTTCCTAACCTGTTGAGCGTCGGTCTTCCCAACAGTATGTTGTAAGCGGACGGAGCATTGACCACCAAGTACTTAATTTTCTCAGTGCGGGCTGTGGCACCATCCGTGAATGTGGTCCTCAGCTCCACATAGCCCCGCACCTCTACCTGGTCCCCTGCGAAACCATACCAACACTCCGGGTATGGCTTCAGATGGTCAGGGGACAGCTGCAGCTTGCTGAACGTCAACCAGAACATCACGTCTGCCGAGCTTCCCTGGTCCACGAGGACCCTGTGCACCTTCCTCCCTGCCGTGACAAGGGAGATAACTATTGGGTCGTTGTCGTGAGGCACAACGTCCCGGAGATCGGCTTTGGTAAAGACGATGTCAACGTCGGGGGAGTGATCCTCCTCCGCCGAGTCGACTGCCATCACCGACCGCGCGTACTTCTTTCTCTGAGAGGTCGTACATCCTCCCCCAAAGAAACCTCCCGCGATCGTGTGCACCTGTTAGGGTTTAGGGTTTAGGGGCCCCGATGCCTGGTCACCTTGCGCCTCTCGCAAGTAATCGCTCAGAAAACCACTTTTCACCAACTCCGCGAGTTGGTGTCCCAACGCCAAGCACGTGCGGAGTGGGTGGCCATAAGGCTGATGGTACTCACACCATACGTCTTTCTTTCGCCCCAGCACCCTGTCGGTCTTCTCCGGTACTCACAGCCTTGCTGCTATGGCTGGAATTGCGATCAGCTCTGCCAGCTCCACCACAAAATCAAACCTGGGGGGTGCGTTGCTCTCCCTCGTGCGCCCCCCATTCTGGTCCCTTTGAGGCTCGTAAGGGCGAGGTTTTCCCTGAGCCCTCTTTCCCTCTTTGGCCTCGTGCACCCTCATCGGCTGCTGAGTCCTGCTCGGTCCTGCGCGCGACTTGTTAGGGATCGCGCTTTCCCTTTTCTCAGAAACCGCTGTTTCTGCAGTGATGTGCGCCACAACACGACGCCTAATCTCCGCGAAAGTGCTGGGGCGATGCCTGATCAGAGATTCACTAAAAGGGCCTGCAAGAACCCCTTTCTTGAACGCGTGCACCAGCATATCTTCATCTTTGCTGGGCAGCCTCACCACCTGCGCCCCAAAACGGCTAAGGTAATCCCGGAGGGACTCACCTTGGTTCTGGCGCACATCGAAGAGATCGTACGACACCACTGGGGGTGCCCTGTTCACGATATACTGCTCCATGAACAGCTTTGAGAATTGTTGAAACAAAGTGATGTGGCCGTCTGGCAGGCTCACGAACCACTCTAGCGCAATCCCGCTCAGGGTGCTCATGAATAGCTTGTAGTATACGGCATCTGAGCCTCCAGAAAGCATCATCTGGGTGTGGAACGCTGTCAGGTGCGCTTCTGGATCCTCTACCCCCGTGAACGAGGCCTTCACCCCCACCAAGCCTGGTGGCACCACTGCACCCATTATTTCAGATGAGAATGGCATGGGGAAGGTCCTGGGGGGAGATGGTGGTGGCGCCACTCCTTCCTCCGCCACCCTCTCTTTCTGCGCCTGTAAAGACTTGCGCAGTTCTTCGTTAACCCGGTTCAAATCTTCGTTCCTGCCTTGCGATGCAGCCAAGTCCGCTTGCATCCTTTCTTGCGCCATTCTTGATGCCGCCACATCGTCTTGTAGCGCGCGCATTATCTCCAAGACTTGCGCCATCGTCACAGCTCCTTCTTCGACGGATGGCACGAGTGAAGTTTGCCTTGTCTTCCTCATTCTTGTAGCAAAGAATCTCAAGAACACACGAAATCTGGCAGCACATTGGATGGGATCACAATTTCACACGGGCCCCACGGTGGGCGCCAAATGATCTTGCAGGTGACTTGATCGTTGAAGGTCTCGCCACGTCAAAATCCGTCTTCCGCAAATACATTCCAATTAGTCCGAGCAAACCTGCGAAAACACTACAAACGGCGCCTCTAGCGGCCGATTGCACTTCGATGCTCAAGTCAGTCAAACAAGACCACCAAAGAATCGTGTACTCTGAATCTCAGTGAGACTCGTGCACTCTGTGATTCTTTCTCTCCTCTCTGTGCGAAAACTAGTCACTTGTCAGTATGAAAACGTACCCTCGCAATGAGCGTGGAATGCCTTTATATACCCTGCCGCGCGCCCAAGTTATTCGTGTATGAAGTAACTTAGCGTGTTTCATTCATTGGGCGTCTCAGGCAGCCTCAGCGTGAGTACCAGGTGCGACTTGGACAAGCGCGCATACCAGGCATCACCTAACGCGTGAACGATCACCCCCGTTTTGCCCCATGCACGTTATGGGCTAAGAGAGCACCAATCACCGACCGACTGCTAGCTCCCTTAGACCACTCTCATGCATGGTACTGCAAAGCGCCTAACCTCTCTGATCTCTGATACTCTGCCACACAAGACTCGTATGCAACGCTCTTGCCGGGAATCCCTTCTCGTTCCTAGCTTAACTGTGTGTGATACGACGACCGATCGCCCTCTGATCACCGATCTCCGCCCGATCATCGTTCACCCTCCAGGTGACCCTCTTCAAGGCACATCAGCTTCCCCGGCCCACATGGCCCACTAAGAACGGCCCACGTGGCCATCAGTCGCTGACGTCACCCTAGACCGATGACCGACCGGATCATTGGTTGAATTTGATTAGTATTCCTAATTAAAATTAGGTTGGTTAAAAAGTTTTAAAAACTAGGTGAACTTTACTAAATCCAACTATGAAATAAATATAAAATAAATATATTAACTGTGTAACAATTGTACTTTTAAAAATTATATTTTATTTTATATATATATATAATCATTATTTTTTTGAGAAGAAACGTCCAACTTAATCACTCACAACCCTAATTACACTTATATATTTTATTTAATATATTTCTTTTATACGAAAGACGATCTAAATGAAAATGTTGACTAAAAACAAAAAATTGAATTTCGTAAAATCCGAAATGAGAATATTTGGTTAATATACATGTTTTACCAAAATCATTATATATTCAAATATATTAATCGAAACACTCAGATAACAAAATGTCTTAAAAAAATTATACTTCTTCACAAAAGGGTTTTAATTTTTAACATTTGTAATAAAATTAAATTTATTTCTCGTATTGTATTTGATACGAAATTAACTTTCTTTTAATTATTGAAATGAGTTTTTATTAATATATATTTTTCACGCGAAAAATATATCTAATGATTTTAAATATCATGATTTTGGTTAAAATACGTTGATTTATTAGTCACTTTGCAAAAGCACGTTGAGGTTTAGGATTATTAAACAAGTTCGTTCTATTTAACTTTATCCACTTTGATTTGCCTTTTAAATGAGTTGGTGTGACCTAAGTCATGGGAAATAAACACAACAAAAATTTAGGATGGTCTAACCTAATACCAATTGATAAATTAACTAAAACCATTCATTTAGTTCCTTCTCTTAATTTTGTTGTTCATATTCTCCTTTTTTTATCAACTCATTTTTTTTTCTTTTTTTTCAAAATAATAATAAAAAACTATTAGTAACAAAATACTAGTAATAATGATAATAATAATACCACGTTATATTTTTTTACATTATTTATGTAAAAAAAATTACTTTATTCGTTTAACATAAATAAAGTAATTATAAACTTTTTACATATTATTAAATAATTTAATTTTAACATTATATTTTCATAACTTATTTTATACTAAGAAATTAACATATAGAAAATAAATTATAGGGGTTTAGTTAAATTTTAATCATCTTTTTGATAAAAAAATTGTTAAAAAAATTATTGAATAAAAAAAAATAAAAAAATATGTAATAAGATCTTATTTATGTTATAATGAATGTATTACCTAATTAAATTATATATCTAACAAATATAATTATATTAATTTAAAATATTCTTTATTATCACAATTATATTAATTAATACATTATATTTCTAACGTTAAACTAGTTATAATTAATAATATGGATTGAAAAAATATCAATAAGTTTAAGACAACAATTTTTTTCAAATAAAATAAATAAATAGTCATATTTGTAATAACTAAAAATATATTTAAAATTTATATATCTAGTATATAACATTTTTACAAAATATCCTTAATAATAATAATAATTATTATTATTATTATTATTATATTATTATTATTAGACAGGACGCTCAGAACTTAGTGCTCGGTGGTCGGGACATGGTATGGGCAAGTCAGCTCGGTTGTTGGGTCAGAAAAGTGGGTCATGTGGTTGGGCCCAGTTGGGTTAGTGAGCTCGTTGTGGCATAATTAAAATAACCTTTTTATTTGTTAGGCTGCTAGTAAAGGGTATTTTTGAACCTAGAGATGCGTATAATACATGTGGTGCCTAAGTCAAGTAAATGTTTCTTTTAACTTAAGTGTGTGTGCTCTAGGGCACATAGTGGTTAAGTTGCATGCATGATAAAAGATAAAGTTACACCATGAGTAGGGTGCCCACGTAAGTTAAATATTTCCCTGACGTCGGTGCATGAGTTGGTATCTTGCTGGCAGGTGGTTGTTTTATTGTTATTTTATGTTCTCTTAGAGATAAGATTATTTTATGTTGTAGCACTTTGAGAGAATGCGCCCTTAAATAGAATGTTTTCTAGTTGAATATGCTTTCAGTTGAGATTAGATTCTCATTACAAAAGATAAACTATAAAAGAGGCTTAAGATTTCAGGTAAAGGTATGTTGTTTATGAGACTGAACTGAATACTCCTTTAATTTAAGTAAACCCTTACTAACTTGATCGTCGAAGTGTAATCAATAGGTAGGACCTCATCTGTTTTAATGGAGCTACGCTCCAGAACAACAAGAGATAGAATAAATTACTAAAGAGACAGATGGAGCTAAAACTTGTCACCAGAGTTAACAGACGAGCAAGTCCATCGACAATAATTAATATATATATATATATATATATATATATAATAACCTTTAGCTTTCAATCGATTTTTGTACTCAATTTTTATTTTCTAGTATCTCAAACATCGAATAAAAAGTGTTAAAAAGAATTCTAAATAATTTTTTAATTATGGTGTTTAATAATGACTCGTATTTTGTTTAATTATAAAAAATGCGAAACAATGTGATGCTACTATCTGTTGTTTAAAAACACTCGTCTTTTAGAAAGCTCAACTAAAATGCTAATCAATTCAAAGAAAATACAATTCAGTAATATTAGATGGACTCACAGCCCAAAACAGGATATTTTGACAATTGCTGCATTTTCATATTTCCCTCTCATTCATATATATATAAAATCATGTAATACATCATCTTTCTAATGAAATTACATGAAATAAATATTTAAATATATAAATAAATGTTAAAAATATTTCTTTCATGTAATTTAATTAGAAGGTTTATGTATTACATGATTTTGTCAAAGTTTTAGATTATATAATTTAAAAAATTGAAATTTAAAATTGTATAATTTTAAATTTTAAAATTTCACTATATAAAATACATTTTAAATTATATAATCTGAAAATACAGTTTTTATTACATCATCTAAAAATAGTTTTTCGTATACAATTCAAAATATATATTTTGAATTATATAATTAAAAATATTTTTTTAATCCAAAAATATATTTGGATTATATAAGAATTTGTTTTCAAATTGATTAATTTTAAACTCAATTTTTTTCATTTTTACATTATAGAATTCGGAAGTTTATTTTCTCTTTTTGCGAGAATGGTTATATTCCGATTTGGTCCCTGTGATAGGGATAAAAAAGGTAAGTGATATCAACCATTTCCTTCATCTATTAGCATTTCACTTCACAAGATTGTCACCAAAGGACAACAATGAAAAAGAGATGTAAATTACTTAATATTTAGAAATATTGGGAATGTAAGACGAAAATATGAAGGTGAAGATAGTAATTGACAAATTTTGATTGTAGTCCATTTAAAATCATGGGTCATTCACTCATTCACATAGGTCGTTTACTATCTGCACCCATACTACGAGAAAAATATATTATATATGTTGTAAAAAATTTGTTCTAAAATATATCTCATATATTTTTAAAATTTTGTTCAAAAAAGTTTATTTCAAAAATATTTTATATATTTTTGAAAATTTGTTCCAAAAATTTTATTCCAAAAAAACACCTTCCTTAATATATTTTATATGTAAAGAGAAGTTTGTTTCATATTTTTTTCTTATGAAAATCATATTATAGAATTTATGTTCTGGTAATTCTGCAAAATTTTCAAAACATGTAATCCAAAAGTAGTCTTTGTAAAGGTAGAATGAACAATTTAAAAGTTATAATGGTGCATTTAGAAGTTATAGGGTGCAGCAAGAAAAAGTCTCGTATGGAAGGGAGATTAATCTTTCAGATTTAAGATAACACTCAAGTACTAGGGTAATTGTTTCCTGCATCCAATGATTTTGAATCTACACTCAATCAATTTTGGAAATTTAAAAATTCCTCTTTTTTTCCAAAATTGAAAATTTGAAATTAAAAAATACATTCTGGAAAAAAAAAATCTGAAATTGATTTTTTTTGCAAAAATAAAGTTTTAAAAATAAAATCTGAAAACATATTCCAGAAAAGGAATTATGGAAAACAAAAAATTCATAAAAATGTTCTAAAAATTCAAATATGAAAATATATTATGGAAATCTAAATTCGAAAAATTCAGAAAAATGATTTGGAAATCCAAATTTAGAAATATTTTCAGAAATTCAAATTAGTAGGGGTGACATGTGGGGCGGGTCATGCGGGTCAGCCCGTGACTTGCTACCAAAAAGTGTGGGTGCGGGCTCACTAATCTAGCCTACTGATGCTTTGGTATGTCATGCATAACCCGCAATTCCCGTAGGCCAACAGCAAAGCGGGACTGGTTAGCCCACTAACCCACGTAAATAAAAGAATAATTTATTTTATTTTGTAAAAAAAAATATCTCATTTACCCATTATTGCAGTGTGACATTTATTTTAGTTTATAAAACTGAATTTAATATACTAAAAAAATAAATATTTTATTTTAATCATGTGAAAGAGTTAGTCTTAAGAGTGACACTGAATTTAGTTTGAAAAAAGTCTTATATTTAAAATTTGTTAATAAAAAAAATATAAAGAAGAGATTTCAATAGAATAAATTAGTTATCTTCAATAAATATTTTGTAGTAAAACTTTGATAAGATACTCTTATACATTTACATACATATATAGGAAAAAATAGATGCAAAACAAAACTTTAATTATTTTTAATCAATCGTTCAAACAACTCTCATACTTGAATTTATATTTTTATCTTAATTAAATGAATCAAAACACAAATAAAATTTTAATATTTAAGTAGTAAGAATATTTTTTTTTTATAATTAATGAAATTTTAATTTAAAAAAAAAAATAAAAAAATTATACAAACTAAGTCGTAGATCCACAAAATACTTCTTATACAACACGGATCATTGAACTCGTACTCCTACATTGAGGCGGACCAACCCAACCCATAAACGTGGAGGAGACCTATGCCGGGTGAATCCGCATTGACACCCTACAAATTAGAATACATTTTCCCTGCAGCCCCTGCTTCTATTTAAAAAATCAAAAAGACATTTTTATCATTTCACACACAACATTATGTGCATGAAGCAATTGTCAATATCTAGCTTATTGGGCCTCATAGTTTTTTCTACTTCCTAGATGTCTTTTTCTTCTTGCATCTTCATAATTCTTTTGATTACAAAACTATCCTTTGGCAAAAATTGCTATTTTTTTCATTTCTGAATTGAATTGTATAATTTGTAGATATTCCAAACTCTACAATTTAAAATATAAAATTATAATTTTATTTTTATTTTAAATACTTTTTAAAATCTACAATTTGAAATACAAAATTATATTTATAATTATTGTATTAGAAAGATATTTGATAATTCAAAAAATAAAAAAATTATAGAGATTGAAAGATATTTTTGAATTTAAAAATTATAGGACCATTTTCTCCGCCATCACTTTTATTTTATGTACCAAACAAAAACATAAAAATGAGTAATGCATTTCAACCTAACAATCAAAATCTTTCTATCAAATTCACTCAGAGGTGTTCAATTAAAAGTTTGAAGGTTTGGATGAGAAGTGAAAAATAAAAATAATTGAAATGTCGGTGAAAAAATGCTTGACTTTGTTATGTTTTTTTATTTTTTCAGATTAGATCTTGGGTCTCTTAAGTCATCTTGGTGTGCTTCTTTGCTTATCTTCATCACACAGTTTCTTCTTCTTTCCGTGCTCCTCACTTCAAGTAAGTTTTTAATTTTTTTTCTAAATGTATTTAGATTTTTTTATTATGTGCTATTACTGTTTTTAATTTTTAAAAATGTATTTATTTATTTTTTATATATTTAATGTTTTTATTTTTAATAAATATATTTATATTCTTTTATATGTATTTATTGTTTAATTTATTTTCTTGTTTACCTTTTTTGATGAATGTAGTTACTTTTCTTTATTATTTTGTGTTTATAGTTTTTTATTTTTCTGAATGTATTTATTTTTCTTTATTATTATGTGCTTATTGGTTTTACAGATTTTATTATTATGTTTACTGTTTAGTTTTTTATTTTATGGTTTTACTAATTTTATTTTTATGTAATCAAACAACGAAATGACTATTACGGTGAACACGTATAAAATGATCATTTTGTACGTGTTCACCATAATAGTTATTTTGTCGTTTGATTTCCGCTACGATTTCTTGTGATGAAGTGGCTTGTACACAAGTAATGACTAATACCTCATTAACGACATCGTTACCACGGTTCATGGAAGCAACACAATTTTGTAGGTTCGTATTCAACATATTGAAGTGATTCTCAATTACATCCACCATGGGGCCTTTTCTCTTTGGTCTCCTAGATGACGATGTCCCACCAGATGGTTGAGAAGGCGCAGATGAAGTATTACCCGAACTGTCAGTTGATTGAACATGCGCTACATGTGAGCGCGAAAGTTCGTGGTCCGCAACATGAAACTCTGGTGGCTTAGGTATGTAGTCCATGTTATGATCGCCTAGGTCCACACTTAAATTTTGTGTGTGCACCTCTCTAGATGCCAATTGGGTTGTCCTTTGACCACTTCCAGTGGTCCTGTCGTTTGACCACAACTCCTACATAAGATCGTAATGCCGAATGGATTTGGCACGCCACTTATCAACAAATGGTTTTGCCTACAAAAGGTGAGGTGTTATTATAATAACAAATTATGGGATATTGCCATATTTAGTTATGGAGTATTGTCATCTTTAGTTACTTTACCTGAATCAAGTTTTCCCAAACTTTATTCTCGGCCTGAAAACATTTTATGGCTTGGTTCCAACCAAAACCACTAAGACCACTAAATAGGTTGTGGACCTCCCTCCACCTGTCCTTCAAACATTTTTTTTCGGTTCTTGACATTATTTTTCGTAATGGTAGGGAGTCCAACCTCGTGTAATGCAAGTACAATGTTATTATATCCCTGACTCGTCCAGCTGCCATCGATTCTCGACCCTCGTCGTGCCTCATCCACCATGGCAATAAGCAGAATAAAATCCATATTTGTGGTCCACTTTATTGTCTGTGTCAACCCAGTAGATGAAGTTAGATGAACACTTTTACTATGATCCATCTAAACAAGCATTATGAAAGTTAGGACCAAATAGAGTAAGCATAATATAAAACAACATTTATTACAATATCAATTGTTTACATAATCTTGCCAAATTTCATTCACTATAGTGTCCCTAATGTGTGAACCTAGTCTATGATCATCGTTAGGGACTTGAGAAGCTGGAAATTGTATATCTTGTTGCAACAATTCATGATCCACTTCTTTAACCAAAGAGTCATCATTGTCCACCCCGCGAAGAAAGTTATGCAAAATACAACAAGCTAAAATAATATTTGTTATAGTATGCAAATCGTAATGTGGTTCGATCCCACTAGCTATAATTGGGAAACATTTTTTCATGACACTAGATGTCCTTTCAATTACATTTCTAAGTAACCAATGACGATGATTAAACAATTCTCTCGCATCATGTGGTCCTCTTCGAGAATACTCTTTCAAGTGGTATCTAACCCCATGATAAGGTGTGAATATTTGTGGTTTTAACTTGCATCGCCAAGATAGTATTTTCCTACAAACATTCCAAGGAAACATCCATTAGTTATGTATATTATGACCTTTGTATTTATTATTATGAATTCTCAAACACCTTAAACTTACCTTCCACAATAACCAAAGGATCCTCTTCTATGAAAGCCTGCTTCAGTATCCTCGAATCTGAGGTTGTTCCTTCCCACCCGGTTAGAACATACGTGAATTTCATATCCAAATCACAAGCTGGGAATACATTTTGAGTTGGCCAATCTTTTCTTCCTCGAAAACGAAGTGCATCAACAGCTGGAACCTTCACACGTACATGAGTGTCATTAATGGCCCCTAAACAATCCTGATGGTAACCAAAATTTTAGGTTTTAAAAAATACAAATACAAAAGACATTATGAGAATTGTAAAGGAAATTTGTAATAAACAAACCTTAAAGTACGGGAAAAATCGGTTGTTGTGTAAGATTTGGGGTTGGACATCAATACCATATGCTTACTTTATGAATTATCCTTCCAACATCAAAATTGCATTTTATACGTTGTGAAAGTGACGAGAAACTGTTTCTCCAGACCGATGGAAAAAATGAAACACTTCGATTCTTGACGTTATGTCCAATAATATGAAGAAATTTAGCAACTTGTTCTTCAACTGTTGAACGATATGCATCCTTAACAACTTCGGTTGCCCTAATTTGTTCACATAATTGAATGAATGTTTTTGGTCCCATGCGAATAATGTCACCAGAACGTTCGGTGTGCACCAAATACTCCATTAATTCTTGTCTGCGACGCTCTTTTCTTGGTTCAAACTCAGTAATAGAGTTCGTTGTATCACTTAACATACACAACAATTTCAAACCAAAAGCAATGATGCAAAGGATCATCACTGATGCAAGCTGAGTAATTCTTTTCAATTGTTCTTGTATTTTTGAAATTAGATTCATATTCGCACGAGCAAGATCATTATAAATTATAATTGTATCCTCAAATTCTTGCATGTCTTTGTCGTCTTAAAGTGGTTTCCAATTGTTCTCATTATCCATGTAATCTTGTCATTGACAACCATAAAATAGTTTATGGATACATGTGAAATAGTTTATGCTACGAATAACTCTAACCACTTTAAATTGGAGTTACGGTAATAGCATTAGAGTTATGATTAGGGTTATATGAAAAATACTAGTAGGGATAAAATGTTCTAAAAATTTATGAAAATGTATTATGGAAATCTAAATCCAAAAAATCCCGAAAAGTGATTTGGAAATCCAAATTTAGAAATATTTTCATAAATCCAAATTAGTAGGAGTGGCATGTGGGGGATGGGTTATGCCGTATGATTTTTTTTGTTTTTCATAATTCCTTTTCTGGAATATGTTTTCAGATTTTGTTTTTTAAAATTTTATTTTTGCAAAAAAATCATTTTCAGATATTTTTTTCCAGAATGTATTTTTTAATTTCAAATTTTCAATTTTAGAAAAAAAGAGGAATTTTTAAATTTCCAAAATTGATTGAGTGTAGATTCAAAAGCCCAATCCATGTGATCTAGAACTACATTTTCTTTCTGCATAGAAATTACTCAAAAAATGTTTTTGACACTACATTCCCGACAAATACAAAGAGGACAAGGAAAACAAAAGTTAAAGTAAATGAATTATCTGACAAGAGAGTACGTAGAGAAAGGAATTTTCATCTTTTAGAATGATGCGCAATCATAACCCTTCTCACTGTCTCAACATCACCTCACAATATACACTTGCAGTTGTAGAAGAAACTAAAATATTAGAAAAAAATAAAAGGAACAAATTTGGTATGATTGAAAGTTAGATGACAGTTAAAAAAACATTTTTATCCTTATTTAATGGTTTATTTTTCCGTATAACAAAATATTGTATTGAATTAATTTAAAATGTAATAAAAAAATTATTTCTTTCAGTATTCTCAACAATTTTACATTACTTAAGAATGAGAGTCAAGATGAATAATAATTTATATACAACATTTTTTTTAATTTAAATTTATTAAAGTATCTTTTAAAAATAAATTTATAACGAAACTACGAATTTTAATTAATAATACCTCATATAATTAATCATAATGATATCATCTTAATAAACTTGAAGTAAAAATATTATTTATAATATTATTTTTATTTTGTATTTTTTTAATTCAGTGTCTATCTTTTATGATTCATCAAAGTATTCTGATAAATTATAGTTACATTTATTATTTAGTTTGTTACTTTTTTTTATGATTTTATAGGAGAATGATTTACATTTTCATTTTCTTAAACACAACAAAGAAGATTGACGTTTATGTAAACGTTATACAGAATAGAAGTAATATTTATTAAAAAAATAAAAGAAAGTGAATGTATATTTTAAAGAGGAGTGTGAGAAACATTTAATATAATTTCGTTTCATGAGAGATAAACGCAATTTCTAGATATTTAAGAAAGATAGAAAATAAAATAAAAGTTAAATGCATTTGGTTAAAAATAAATAAATAAAAATATGTGAGGAATTAAGTAAAGAAATGTTATATTTCATTATTTTTATAATTGTATTTTGTATAACTCTCATCCATAAAACATTCTACGAATTTCATCTTCATCCATCTACCATGTTTTTTACCAAAAATTTAAGGATTTTGTTGTATGACAAGTTATGTTAGATGAGGATTTTGGTACTCTCTCCCTCATTTTCAAAGTAAAGTTAAAAAAATGGAGAAAGAACTCTATATTTCAAGGTTAATTCAAAAACTAAGCTTTACTAAAATTTGATTATACATATAAAAGAATAATGATTATGCCATTGACCTATTATCTGACATGCAATTCCCTAAAAAGATTACATTAAAAACCACATTTTTCATAATGTAATAATATTTTATTTGAATTATTTTCCCACTATTATCACCTCATTGTAATTGCCAAAAGCTTCAACTATCACTAACTTCATGTTCTGTTGAAAGTTTGGTTGAAAGGAAAATGTAAGTGAAAACATAAAGAAAGTACTTATTGGGTTAGGTAACAAAAAAAATGTTACTTTTCATTACATTCATATCTTTAATTTGAAAAATAAAATATTTATTAATTATTTACATTTTATAGTATAGTATATAAATGAGTATAAATTTCACCTTATGAGTCAATTGTCTAAGATTGAATTAAACTTAAAGTTAACTTCTTAATACGGTATTAGAGTTTTTTGGAGTCCTAGCCGAAATTTATTGAGTTTGAGATTGATCCATAAATATATAGTCTCATGATAGAGAAGTGCCTTCATGATTTTGTAGAATTGTTGGTGATCGACAGAAGCTCTGTGGAGTGTAAGCGAAACAAGATCTTCCTAGGAGGTATGGTGACCTTGAAGGTGCATACTAGGTAGGAGTTGAGAGTGGTGAGGCCATCTCTCTTTGGTAAGGGGGAAATTTGAAGATCAATAGCCTAACCTAAGAGGTTTTGGGCAAGAAGTAAAATTGGCTCAAATTTGGCAGCAATTCACTATGTATATTAATCTTGTAAAATCAAGAGCCAAGACACTCCTTAAATAGCAATGGAGGCCGGTTTACACCAAGGTGAAAAGAGAGGGAAATTCAAAGCTATTCTAAATGAGAATTGGCGCCTAGAATTGAGCACATAGGAGGTATGTTCTAGAATCTAGCATGTGCAATTAGATCTAGAACTTACGCTCCAATTTAGGCTAGCTTGGACCGGCCTAAGTTTAATTAAGAGTTTACGAAACTCTAATTAAACTTAGGTTGGTATTTTAGGTAACAATTTTCATTTTTAACAAAATTACAAAAGAAATATTCTATGCTAATTTTGACAAGAATTCTAAAAGCTATTCTACACTAGGAACTATGGCGTCTTTGAGCATGTATAGGTAGGTCTCTCTGCCATCAGTGGCAGTGTTCCAATCCTCTTCAAGCTTCCTAGATATGACCCTAGTGATTGGCCCAATATGACATGTTGGTGGGCTCTCAATTGAAGTGGTGCTTGGGCCTCTTCCATCATCTCATGCACGAGTTTTTGGATCTCGACGTGAGAGGAGTGTCACTAGTGGAAAAAAACTCATTTACGACATCAAATATACATTATTTTTACTGTCAAACATTGTCCATCAAAATGCGGTGGTATTTTTGAAATTAAAAAGGATCTGAAATGGCGGTTGTTGGTTAAATCGCCGTTTTACCTAAGAACCGTCGTTTCAGACCCCTTAAATTATCCTATTTCGAAGCACGCCACTTACACTTTCATTCTTTCGTTTTGTCTTTTCGCGAACTTACTCTCATGCGCTCTCCAAATCTGGTTTTTCATCTCCATTGCAACATTCTCCACTATAAGTTCTTCCTCCATATTCATACGTTGTATTCTCTGTTTCTCTTATTGGTTTCTCATTCCATTCATTTCATTAGTGAAGGTTTTCATTGCCTTTGTGTTGTTTCTTTTCTATGCTGCCACCATTGCCACCACTGTGCCTCTTTATTGTTTCATTGCTGACGCCGTTGCCCGTCGCCACCGCTGTCACCACAGCCGCTGCCCTTCACCACCGGTTCTGCCCTTAACATAAGGTTGGTGGTTTTAATTTTTTTGAATAATTTTTTTATTAATTTGTATATCTTTTGTATTTATTATTAATTTATATTATGTTAATTGTTAGGTTAGAATATAATTATTAACTTATTACATTGTAATTAGAGTATAAAATGACGCTTATGACCATAACAGTCGTTTTATGTGCGTTGATACACAATGGTTCTAGAACCGCCTTCTATTTTACAATAGAATAGACTACGTGTTCATAAGCAGTGGTCCTAGATCCGCGGTGTAATTATCAAAATAACCGTTGTGTATTACCTTTTCTGCACCCATATCTCTTAAATAGGTGTAAACTTCACCTTCTATAAATCGGTTTTGTAAGATTAAGTTATAGTTAAAATTTACTTCTCAATATTAATAAATAAATCATTTTAATTTTTTTTTAAGTTAGCAAATTGAAGCTAATTTTTTAATCACAATTCTTACTACTTTTACCCCATTATAAAATCAACCATTACTTTTTTTTTGAAGAGAATAAATATTAGTGTAATTGAAGTTTTTTAACCTGATTTGAAATACACCCACTTATTTGTTTGTGAAATAATGATGAAATATAGCCATTATTTAAACTATCTATAGTTGGTTTTAAACATGTGAATTATTTTTCATTGAGAAGATTATTATATTTGTCCTTTTACAACTCCTAAATCAGAAAAACAAATGCACTTTTGAGTTATTAATTAATTAATATGATTCGAATACATGATTAATTTAAAACTTTTCATCCAAACTCCAAAGGGAGGAAGTATCATATTATATACACTACACTCATAAATTAACAGATTATGACAAATTAGTCATCAAACTGTTATTGTATTGATAATGATATTCGTCTCATAATCATGAATATGACAATGATATGCGTGATTATGATAAACATAGCTATTTGCCTTGTTTAATTGTTGAAGATAAGAATAACTGTAAAGTGAATGGGATGTGGAATATGGAGCTTCTTCATCACTTCATGCACTTTGCCATTAATTAAGACTTGTGTTGGCCCTACCTTCGTAACGGTCTTAAATATAATGTTCAAATATAAAACCAACTTTATTATAAATAATTGCTCAGATTTTTTAATAAAATCAATCTTCAATAAAAGATAGTAAATAATTCATATATAATATGATAATCTGAAATATATAAAATGATTTTTTCCACTTATTATATATATATATATATATGTTAATGTAAAATTTACCATTAACAATGAATTTTAACTACATTACAAACACATTTCAAAATTAATTATATCAAAATATTTTGACTAAAATATAAACCAAAAAACTACTTAGTAATATGTGTATATATCATAAAGAAAAATAATTTTCTTAAATTAAAACATTTAAGAAATAGTTAACATAACTAACATATTGTTCTTCCTTTAATTAAGTTGTTTATGATATGATCTTTTCAAAGATTATGTGTTAGTGTAAATTCATAATAGTCTCTCCTAATCTTTGTTAGTTTTTTATTATCAACAAAGAAAAAATAAAATTAATAGAGGTATTTAAGGGAGATCTCAATCATTATATAGAGCAGAATAAAAAGAAGCTGTAAAATAATAGAACTCTATAAAGCAGCATGCCTAGAAACTCTCAAACATTTTCAAAATAATAATCTAATTTGTTCTAACCTCCTACATATTGCAAACACATAGAATAAAAAAAGAGCCCCCTCAAGGACATAAAACTGCATAAAGGGCTCGTCTACGACACAACACAACAACTAGAAATCATTTGGGTTCCTTTCACATCAAATTGAAACTACTACTTATGTTCCTTTAGCAACACCTTTGGGTGGGAAGACTAGCTGGAGAAACAAAGGGTGAGAAACGACCCCTTGGATGGTTGTAAGCGTGTTGCAGTTGCTCTATGCATGCTATACAACTGCCTACCTACACTACAAACAATTCTCTCATCCCATAGATCACCCAAAACCTTAAAAATCTTATTCCTTTCATCCAAAAATCAAACTCCTTGGTGCTCCCTACAACTTCAATTTCACTGCCTCTTTTCACTGACGAAAGATCAAGATAGAAGTGGTGCAAAAAAAGCTCCAAACCCTCCTTCTTTGGCTACAACACGAAACAAAATCGTTTGACCTTTGTTGCACAAGAACACAATACACATCAAACAAAGAATGCGAAGACCAAAACCTACAAAATATATTCACCTTCCTACACTCATTGAATATATATATAAAGATCCTTACAAACACAGTCTACCTTTAAAACAGGATATAGACATGGAATAAGAAATAAACAACCAAAAAATAAAAACCACAAGTTTCACCAAAAAAACAAAACTTTTTAAGCATGATTTTATTTTCTATTAGAGCTCCTCACAAAACTACCAACCTATACACTCCTTATGACCGAAAACACCCATCATCAACATAACCAAGAACTTAGAGGGGAACCTTCATCAACCATCCTTACCCAACTTCAAAAAATCTTGCATTATGATAAGGTTCTTTTTCCTTATAATAGATCGCAAACAATCCTTTGGCTCTAAACACCATTGGGGATATGTGAAATTACCCAAGTTTTCTTTACATGTTAACCAAGTCCACCCCTTGAGTTGTACACGTGTGAAAATCTCCACACTATCTACTTTACCCTTCCTAAAAATGATGTGATTCATTTGTCTCCAAATCTCTCCGATCACTGCTATCCATATACCCTCCACACTTTATTCTCCACTTTAGAGGCCTATTCTAAGTTATGAAGTAGAAAGTGAGCTCTTGCTTCCCCATGAAGATCCGTTGACATCCCTAACCAAAGGTTACACCTACTCCAGACCAACCATGCTACTCTACATTTGAAGAATAAATGATTCGTTGTTTCCTCTGATTCTCCACACATAATGCAGAGCATTCCATAACCATCCCTTTACTCTCCAAATTCATTCTTGCAGGAAGCCAATCTAGTAGAACCCGCCAATCTACCATTTGCGTAGGTGGTGAAGCTTTAATACTCCAAAAAGTATTCATATAAGAACCTTTCTTCCCCACTTAACTCACTTCACATGATTCTATAAGCAAATTTAACCGAATACTCGTGTTTTTCATCTTCCTTCCAGATCCAAGATTCGTTTCTCTCTTTCATCAGACTCTTATTTTCAAACAATTGCTTTAGTTGTCTTTCCTCACCAACTTCCCATTCAAAGAAAGTTCTCCTCCATTCCCGATTCCAAAACCATTGATTATTATTCCACCACCCCATATGGGACAAATTGGTAGTTTTAAAGAGTGAGATCGAGGAAAGCCTTGGGAAATTAATACATAATGCTTCATTTCCAATCCATTTATCTTCCCATAAATTTATGCTCTAACCATCACCTAAAACCCATTCATTTTGTCTTCAAAATTGTTCCCCCAATCATCCATCATCCAAATTTTCTTTAGGTCCCGCCACCATAAAGATTTCTTATGTTTCCTTACATTATTTTTTAGATCTCTCTAGCCTCCATACTTTGATACTAAGATTTCCTTCCATGGTCCCCCCCATCACAGATTGACTTTGCCAAATCCATTTCCCTAGTAAGGCGTTATTAAAAACTCCAATATCTTTAATCCCTAACTCCCCTCTTCCTTCAATTCGCATACATTCTCCCAAGCGACCCATGCTATTTTTCTTCCTTCCCTCATCCCCATAAAAACTTCCTCTAAATTTTCTTAATGGTATTAACGAGCGACACTGACATTTTGAAAACAAAACATATAGAATAGAAGGAAGGGAAGTAAGAACAAATTTGAGCAAACATATCCTCCCTGCCAATGATCAAAACTTACCTTTCCATCTGTCCAACCTTTTCCTAATCTTATCAATAATACCTTCCCAAAAGATGATCCTTCTATGATTACCTCCTATCTCCATTCCCAAATATTTAAAAGGAGTTTTCATAACATCACAATTGAGCATAGACGCGTAATTACGCATATGAAGCTGATTTATACCCACTCCACCTAACATGTTTTTAGAAAAATTCACTTTTAACCTTGATGCTAGTTCGAAACAACATAACATTGCTTTCATAGCCATTATATTTTGAGTGTCATATTTACAGAAGAACAAAGTGTTATCCGCAAAGTGTAGTGTATTAACATTACGTTATTCACACCTAATTCCACACTATGCAAAATACCTTTTCACACTACATGCCTGACGAACCTACTAACCCTTTTGCCACTATTGTTGAACATAGGCTTTGATGTATCCAAATCCATGAAGATTGCTTGAAGACTTTGTTGTTGCTTGTGTGTGTGGATTTTGTGTAGTTTGAATTTGTAAATCCACTCATAGATTTGATCCAAGGTTGCTTGATTCAAGTTCTTTTGAAAAAAAGTGTTTTCTAAAGAAAGTGAAAAATCAACCTGTTGAATTGCCGTTTCAACCGGTTGTTTCACACTTAGTGTTTTTGAAAACAATTTGAAAAAGCTTGAAATTGGTTAACTTTGTTGTCAAGCCAATTCAACCGATTGTTTCGTGTTTTCAATCGGTTGAGTTTTGAAAATTCTTAATAGAATTCAGTTGGACTAATTTAATCTGTTATATTTGTTTTAAAACTGATTTGGCTTTTGCATTAATTGTTTTTAACAACTGATTGGAGTATATATAATCTGTTTTACACTTCTAGTTGTTACTGATTCATAAGAATACTTTCAAATCAAGTTTTTCCAAGATTGCTTCAAGCTTTGGATTCTTTCTAAGAGTGGAATAAGATTACATTGTACTTCTTCTTTTCTGTGATTGTATCAGATGTTATCATTCCTTTTCTCTCTTGACCATTGTATTTTTGTAAGAACTGTTGGTGTGCAGATTTAGAGGATGTTCTTAATTTTGTGGTGTGATTGCCAAAGGTGGTGTGTTTTCTTGTATGGTTCAAGATCACCACTTGTCTGTGTGTGTTGTAATTAAGGTGTTTGGATTATTTAGTGGAATACTCAAAGGTTTTTTGGGGACTGAATGTAGCTCTTGGCTAAGAGTGAACCAATATAAATTTCCTGTGTGAATCTTTATATTCCTTATCTCTTTAAATCTGTTTTTGCTTGAAGTTTATATCTGCTGCTATAAACAACCATTTGTTTCGCAAAAACAACTGGTTGATTTTCTGCCGTTAAGTGAATTTTTTTTTAACTCAGCTGAACGAATTTTTATTTGATTGATTCTCATTGGCTTTCATTATACCTTCAAAACTTGCGAAAATCTTTCATAAACAATTCACCTCTCTTTTTTAAGGCGTACAATTCTAACAACTATGAGGAATAAGAAAGGTGCTAGAGGATTCCCTTGTCTAAGGTCCTTGCCCATATGGGACTCAACAGTTGGGCTCCTATTCACCAAAACTGATGTCGACGATGACACCAGGCATGCCTTAATCCATGTTGACCATGTATTGCAAAAGCCTACCTTCATTAGCATATAGAAAAGAAAATCCCAATTTACTGAGTCATATGTTTTTTCATAATCCACTTTCAGGAATAAGCATTTCTCTTTCTTTATATTAACCTCTTCTAGAGTCTCGTTAGCAATACTCAAATTACTTTCACCTAATACACTGTGCAAACTGCCTTTGATCAATAATTTTATGTAATAGTCTCTTTAACCTCCTTAACAAGATCTTCGTCACAATTTTATATAGACAACCTACTAGGGAACTCATTTAATGTGTTAGTTTGAATTCATAATAATCTCTCATCGAATCGAATGTGAGTTAGTCTTTTTTGGGACATGTTTGTCTACGAATCATTAAGACAAATTATTTCCACACATTTTTTTCAACCCTACTATTATTGGTTGGTAAACATGTTTAACTTGGTCTAATACCACATTATAGAGAGAAATCATTAGAAAGATTTGATACCAATGACTTAAGAAACCTATATACTATCACATATCATAACCAATAATTTTGTGGGGCCAAAATAATATATTCAAACTTAGTTTAATTTTAATGTTTAATTTCTATGCAAAGTCACTACACTAGTGCAGACAGGCCAAACGAGTGTGGCTATTTTACATTTACAAGGGCGGTTATATAGCCGCACTTGATCAGCACGCATTCTTAAATCGAAGATTTACAAGTGCGGCTATTTAACTGCATTCGTAAATGCGATTTATAAATGCGGTTATGGTAAATAGCCGCATTCTTATTTGATTTTTTTTTTAAATTTAAACCCTAAGGCAGCAATAGCGGTGACAACAACAACAACGGAGCAAATACAATATAGCAAAAATCTAAACAGCAGGCAATGAAGCTGGTGACCTTCGTCAATACAAGAAAACAAATAGATAAGAGAAACGAAAAAAAAAATATATAAATCAATGGTGAAGAAGAAAGAGAACTCGAAAAGAACTTACAATGGCACAAAAAAGACAATGAAGGCTCGTAGAAAATGGGAGGAAGCATGAGAGCATAAACAAAAGAGAAAATGAAGCATCAAAGAATCCTTCACCAATGTAAGAAAACAAACAAATAAACAAGTGAAACGAAAAAAAATTATAAACCATTGGTGAAGAAGAAAGAGAGCGAATCGAAACGAACTTACATTGGTACGAGAACACAATGAAACTCGCAGAAGAGAGGAAAATCAAAGCAGAAACAAAGAGAAAACGCGAAGCGCCAAAAAGGAAGAAAGTATGAAAGTGTAAGTGGCACACTTCAAAATTAGGGTAAAAAGTATTTAAGAATGCGGCTATTTAAATAGCTGCATTCGTAAACCATGCACTTTGATTTAAGAATGCGACTATTTAAATAGCCGCATTTGTAAATGAAATTAATTAAAAAAATGCCACCGCGTTTTGAATGACAACGGCTAACCCTAGAACTGCATTAAATAAATAGTCGTTGTTTATACATTTTGTGCTAGTGCTAAAGTCCATTTTTCACACGTCACAAAGTAGCATGGAAGAGTTTTCCTCCTTCCACACTTACACGTGAATAAATGATATGAAACAACTGACCACTCATTAACTATCAACGACCTTCTCATTTCTAATTAATATGATTTATTTTAACCAATACTTAAAATTGGTAATTAATTATTAACTAGTTGTATAATTAATATTGATTGTGAACATTATAATAAGAGAGTTAGTTGAGGTTTAGTATAGTTAAAAGTTCATTCTAGGATTTAGTTTTCATGTATTAGGTGAAAGTAATTTGAGTGAAAGAAAAAAAAGGTGGTGTACTAGGTGGGTACAAAAAAAGGCAGTTGGTGTTGTAATGTTATATGGCATATGGTAGGGAACAAGGCAAGCATATGTACTCATGGATGAAGTTTTGTCGGAGAAGAAAGAGCAAAAAAACCACACCAATTCACCTTAGTTGTTACCCATGATGGAAAATATGGCTACAACCATTCTATTTATCTTCTTCTTCTTACTTTTTTTTTTAAAAAAAAATTGTGCTTATTGTATTATATACAACTTAAATTTTGTATTTTTTTTATCACTGCCTTCTCCCATTTCACTGTTATTTGCCTTCTTTTTCTTCCTCTTTTATGTAAAATAATTTGAATTTTTTATGAACAATTACCACGGAGAAATTAAAACCTAAGAACTTTAGTATATATTCTATCCAAACTCTTAGGTCAAAAGATGTTTCATAATTGATTGTATAAAAAAGAGACAGGAATTGCAGAAAGAGAAGTGTAAAGTAAAGACGTGGCGAGTGATATGATCTTCACTACACATTTATCATAATCTGCATGTGTGATGAAAAAAAAAATGAATAGTACAAAATGTTGTAAAATAATGAGTGAGGATAATATTATTTAATTAATGATTAATAAGGTCACAAAAGTGTTATATTATAATCTAATTCTAATTAGGTAATTAATGACTAATAGTATTATTATAATATAAAGGAAAACGAGCATTGGATTTTTAATACTGTGCAGGACTGTAGGCCTGTGTATTATTTTTAAAAAATTTACTCGTATTTTATTTATTAATTCTTATATTCCAGAATTTTAGAATTGAATGCACGGCACACTATTAAAAAAGTTAACTATATATTTAATATTTTCACTCTTAAAATTGAACACACTGCAAACTATCACAAAAGTAATCTCATAATTATTTAATATTTTCATTTTTAAAAATTGAATACACCCGCGCGCACTATCAAAGGATAGTCTCATAATTATTTAACATTTTCTTATTATTTTGAATTAAAAAATAAAATAAATATAATTAAAATATTAATTTATTGAGTTGTTAGGTAACTGTATCAAGAAATTTACAAAAAGTTAGATTTTTTAATTAATACATTAAGAATGGATTAAAGATTTAAACATCACTAGAATATTATAATTTATAAAAAAAAGTAAAAAAAATCTAAATGCATTGATAACTTTTATTAATGAATAGTATTACTATAATTTCAGTGAAACAGTATTCAAAATTGAAACCAATAAACTTTATTTGCATTTCAAAAGTATAATGTGTTAAAAAATTGAATCTTACAAGGAGCAAAATCGAACCCTGTGGCAAGAGGGAGCAAAAATAAATTGGAAAATGCAGGCATTGTAATATCACCATCATCCAGAATGTTAAGTCTCAACTAACCAATTATGCACCATGGTAACTGCTGTGCATTGCATAAAACAAACAAGAAAAGAACAAAGTGGCCATGAAATGAAGCTTTACATGAACAGATTCATTGCACATGTCGTCTTCTAACTTGTATCAATTCAATTCAGTTGATTTAATTAGTGAAGGTGTGCAGTGGCCATTGCTTTATTGATTCCATAACTCTCCAATCTATGTGCGAGCCACATTTACTTAGAACTTGTATCAGCAACCTTTGGAGTTTGAAAAACTCTCCTCATGAACCATTTTACCCAAAACATAAAAATCTCACCCACCAAAATAATTGACATGACTCTTTATCTTTTATCAATCTCCCAGCTAATACTAGTTCTAGTACTTTTAATTTTTATCTGCTCACATCTTTAACTTTGGTTTTGTTGTAAGAACACTAAATATCCAACATATTGTTAGATAATGTATTCATGATGATCATCGAATATTTTATTTATATGTAACTACTTCTTTTTTGTATTCATGATGATCATATATTTTATTTATATATAACTACTTCATTTATGTTTTTTTAGTGATTATCAACATTGAGTTTGATGTGTTTATTGTGTAAAGTTTTGACTAGTGAACTTTAGTTATGGAATATTTAAAAAATGTTTTGTAAAATTATTGATTTATACTAATTATAACAAGAGATTTCATAGGTGTAATGTTGGTGTCAATGTTCATTTTCTTGATCATAAATCATTAAGATTGTATTAATATATGATTACGAAAAAAAAACTTTATGATTGTTTTTAAAGACTTATCTTATTTATATTGTGCAAATCACTAAGGTTAAATAGTCATGTAACAAGATTAAAATTTCGAGTAAGAATTGTTCCGGCCGGTTGACCTGGGTCGTCTTTATGCGTGGTTTGTTCTAACGAGTTAGGGCATCTTCGTTCTGCTTCGTCTGTGAGTACCTGAAAAAGAAGAACAAAGGGGCGGCCTCGCGGCCGTTTGCACTCCGACGATCAAGTCAGCTAGCGAGAAACACCAAAGTAACTAGAAACTGTGGAATAATCTCAACGACTGAAACTGTGTGGCTAAAACTGTGTTGCCCTAATTGCCTTGTGTTCTCAGCGGATGCGCCGTCAAGAACAATTAGGGTTTGTGCTCTGTGCGTCTATCTCAGAACTAGGTGAAAACCCGTGTCACTGTGAAAGCGTCCCTCACTAGGGTCCTTCGTGCCCTTTATATAGGTGAAAACTAGGGTTTACCTTTGAGAAGGTCCTTGCGCCGCTATCCTTAGGATCTTAGCGTATCTGGCCCATGGACTTCCCTTATCTATCTGGAGTGCAATTAATAACCTTGCGGCCACTTGGGCTCTAACTTAGGCCCTATATTCCTCGCGCCATCATACTATTTGGGTGCCCTAATTAATCACGTGTCATGCGTGCAGCCTTCCTTGGAGATCTTTAATGAGCACGTGGACATTGTCACGTGCCCCTTTGACTCGATCATTTATTCTGTGCGGAGGGTCCCACAGTGCCGCCACCCAACTTTAGGGCGATGTCTTACTTTGGGGCGATGTCTACACTCGGCGACGTCTTACTTGACGGCGTCTTACTTCTGCGCAATGCTTCTCTTGGGCGAGGGGCGATGATCCATCTTGGTGGTGACACATCTCGGCGATAACCGATTATTTATACTGCAGAACGCCGCTTCTACATACGACGACTACGTTGACTTCTTGAGCACCTACCTTTCTCTTGTCCACGTCATCACACCCGATGACCTGGTCGGTACAAGAATTTATATTAATGAAAAAATAAAATATATATCAAATAAAAGAATGGTAAAAAGGAAATAGTTCTCCTCATCACATGGGTAGGAGAGAAATTGACAGATGTTTGAATTGAAAAATGTCCAAGAGACCCAATCACATGTATCAACTTCATATGTGTGAAGTCGTGAATAACATAATATGAGACTTATGCCTTTTGGAATACATAAAACTACTACAATATTTACTATAATAATTGTAATATGATGGTAGTGATTATTGTGACAAAAATAAACATGATAATGATGGTGATAAAATCAAAAGTGGTGAAAGTGATGTCATAATGAGAATAGTAAAATGATAACAACGATAATGCAGACATTAAAAATAAGCGTAGACATTAACAACTTCATATGTGTGAGGTCATGAATAACATAATATGAGACTTATGCCTTTTGGAATACATCAAACCACTACAATGTTTACTATAATAATAGTAATATGGTGGTAGTGATTATTGTGACAAAATGAACATGATAATGATGGTGATAAAATCAAAAGTGGTGAAAGTGATGTATAATGAGAATAGTAAAATGGTAACAATGATAATGGAGACATTAAAAATAAGTGTAACTAAGAGGGGATGGAGTGATAGTATGAGAAAAATTAACTATCATATCATGTTATGTCCTTGTCATCAAATGGACAAAGTATCATGATCTCAAATAATATAATTAGTTAAAACAGAAAATCAAAATAAGTGCATGTGAATTTTGAAAACTAAAAATAACATATTAACACTTTTGAAACAATATAACTCACTATTAATATATATATATATATATATATATATATATATATATATATATATAAACCTTACACTTTTAAACCATCATAATAAGTCTAACTTACTAATTTGATTGTATACAAATTGTTATAAAAACTACAAAATCAATGTAAAATTTGATTTTTAGACCATTTTTATGACAATTATGATAAGAATTAACACTAACCCCCCGTTTGCTTCTATGGATGTACTGTTCATAGGCAACAAAGAAGTGAGGGGATATAAACTATTTGGATCTATGGTTGTGTGAGGAAGAGAGGGAGAGGATATACCTGTGAACAGTAAATATCCCCTCCTCTCAAAATGAAGAGATGTAGAGGGAAAGCCATGTCAGCATCCCTTATTTCCAAATTTATCCTCATTTAAATGTGTCAAAGTGCTTCATTTGAATGTATTAGTATTTAAATTTTTTTACTGTACAATGTTTAAAATATATATATATATATATATATATATGCAATATTTTAAAAAAAGAAACAAATCATCATAAATTTTAAGG
This sequence comes from Phaseolus vulgaris, assembly GCF_000499845.2. Classification (NCBI taxonomy): domain Eukaryota; kingdom Viridiplantae; phylum Streptophyta; class Magnoliopsida; order Fabales; family Fabaceae; genus Phaseolus; species Phaseolus vulgaris. The sequence continues at coordinate 27,661,473 of NC_023755.2, forward strand.
AAGTTTTAAGTTTGTTTATTATTTTATAAAATATAAATTATGTAAATAATGATAAACCAGTGTAAAAAAAAATTATAGTTAAATAAAATCTTCCATTTATATATTAGTTATTAGAGTAAATCATGTTATACCTATTTTTCAAGTTCTAATAAGATATTTTATTAAATGTGGTTGGATTTAATTTTGTTTAAAGAAAAGAATATACTATATCTAATTAACATTGAAAATATTACCTGGGTTGGATCATGGGCATCACCAATACTAAACATTTTTCATTTTATTTTATCCTTATTTTTTATTATAATTTTTTATGAAATCCTTTTCTATGGTTAATTAAGGTATATTTTTGTTGCTGTAGTATTTTTTTATTGCTTTATTGTGAGGTTTTTTAATATTAAAAAATAGTAAATTTCTATTTATATAAAATGTGATTTATTTTCTAATTTTATAGTATATGTTTAATATTTAAAGAAATTATTTGAAGTTATATTTTTATTTAATTTGTTGTTGTATTTATATTAATATATTTCTATGTATAGTTATTATGTTTATGAGTTATAATTTATTTATTATAATTTTTTATGATTTTTTTTCTATTATTAATTACGTTATATTTTTTTTAGTATTTTTTATTTTTCATTACTACAAGGTTTTTAATTTTAAAAAATAATATTTTTTATTTATATAAGATTTGATTTATTTTTCAATTTTATAGCACATGTTTAATATTTTAAAGAAATTACTTGAAGTTCTGTTTTTATTTAATTTGTTGAATACGTATTTTTTTTTTCTAATTATAATTTTTATATTATACATATTTACATTTAACATATTCTTTTTTCTATTTATAATTTTTAAATCTACGAAATATGTGAAAGTTGTTATTTTTAAACAAAAACAACTCATTTTATTATTAATTTTTTTAATTGACAAGGGTAAATCTGTAAAGTAACATTTCACACCTTTAAAAAAAATTAAAATTCTCTCAAAACTATCACATCACTCACAAAGTCCTATAAACTTTCCTCACACATCCACCATAACATACCCCAATCCAAACACCCTCACTTTCTTCACACTTTCTTCACACATCCACTCCCTCAAATCCTCACACATCCACTCCCTCAAATCCTCACACATCCTCTGCCTAATCCAAACAGAGCCTAAGGGTGTGTTTGGATTGGGGAGGGTATGTGCGGGGATTTGAGGGAGTGGATGTGTGGAGATGTGAGAGAAAATTGTGAAGAAAGTGAGAGTGTTTGGATTGATGTATGTTAGAGTGGATGTGTGAGGAAAATTTATGGGTGTTTGTAAGTGATGTGATGATTGTGAGGCAGTTTTATTTATTTTTTAAAATTGTTAAATGTTACTTTACAAATTTATCTTTGCCTATTTAAATTTTTTAATAATAAAATGAGTTTTTTGTTTTGTTTAAAAATAATCAACTTTCACATATTTCGTATATTAAAAATTAAAATTACAAAATAAATATAAATAGATATAATTTAAAAATTATAATTAAAAAAAATATTAAAAAAATTAAATAAAAACAAAACTTCAAATAATTTCTTAAAATATTAAACATGCATTATAAAATTAAAAAATAAATCAGATCTTATATAAATAAAAAATAATATTTTTTATTATTAAAAACTTTATAGTAATGAAAAATAAAAAAAATAACGTAATTAACAATAGAAATTAATTTCATAAAAAACTATTATCAAATAAATTTCTAACTCAGAAACATAATAATTTGAAAAAAAAATATTGATATAAACGCAACAACAAATTAAATAAAAAGATAACTTCAAATAATTTTTTAAAATATTAAATATATACTATAAAATTAGAAAATAAATCACATCTTATATAAATTAAAAAAGATACTATTTTTTAATATTAAAAATCCTTGCAGATGAATGAGAGTAAATTTAGAAATAACACATGTTGATGTGGTTTTCCCTCTACATCTCTACATTTTGAGGGGAGAGGATATTTACTGTTCACATGTATATCCTCTCCTCCTGTTTCCTAGAAATCCCTTCATCCAAACTACTGATATCCTCTCACTTTTTTCCTTGTGAACAATACATCCATAGAAACAAATAGAGCCTAAAAGTCTAACTTACTAGGATAATTTTAGTAATATATTCTAATATCTTCATGCATGTAAAAATTAATTTCCAAATAAACAATTGTAAAAAATGGCTAAAATATAACATTTAGTTATATATTTAAATAAACTAAAGAATTATACAACTTATGAAAAACACTTAAAATAATGAAGTTTATGGAATCCTAAGGTCTTTTATATATTTATCATTCAACAGGGGTGAGTTATTGAATAACTACAAAAGAAAATTAACTTAATAAATAAAAAGTGAAATTTATAATTAAATAATTAAGGTATTTGAGTGAATTTTGTTTTACCTCTCTCCATGAGTCAATAATGTTTACATATGTGATTGTGTGTATGTTTTTTAGTACATAATATTCATACTCATAATTTGATGATTGATGTGGACCTTGCAAATTAAATACTAATAATTAAAATATATTTTATATTATAACTAATTGTAGTGAAATAAATAAGTTATGTTAGGTTCAATTAATTATATCTTCTTCCTAGCTATAGGTAGAAGTCCTTGCAACCTCGAAGTCATTCATTAAATCATTTTAATAATTAACATATGATAATAAAATAAAAAACTTACCCGTCTAGAATTTGTTGATGGCCAAAAAGTTTTTTTTATGTAATAAACACAAGAGAACCACGAGAAAATGGTGAGAAATAATGATTAACAATTGCTAATGTACGGTACAAGTTGTAATAACATTAATAACAAATAAGTTCTACATTAATTAATGTAATCTAAAATTGTATATATATTGATACAAGTAAGGTGCTATTATACAAGTTTCTTCAAATGTGTAATTTCTAGATACTATAGTCTCTAGATATTGTTGGTTTTGGAGGATTGACAACTTTTGATTTTTTTTTTAAATCATCTTAAATTTAAATAAAATTATTATACAAAGGATATATACATAATTATACCAAGTGTGAAAATACGCTTACTATAATCGACATTGCCAAGATAAAATTCTTTGGGGTCTGTCTCACTATTATTTGAAGCTCCTCTACGGACACAAGAACTCGAACAATATAATCTCGAACATCTACAACCATCACTCGTATCATATCATCCTTAATCGTTTGGTGGTATATGGCCTATCTCAACATATAAATTTTACCTAAGACCATAAAAATATATGGGAATAAACAAAATATAAACCAAAAATATATAATTGAAATAAAATTTACCTGCACTACAATAAAATCTTTAAATAAAATTAGTTTTAGAGACAAAAAAATAATTAGTTACTATATTGATTAAATTAGTTACAATTTTATAGACTAAAAAATTATTGGTATCTAAATTAGTTTCTATTATTAATAAAAATTTATAAACTACTTTCCAAATTTGTATCTGATTAACTAATTGATATCTAATTAGCTACCAAGGTTTAAGAATCTAAAGTAGTTGGTAGATAAAACCTTGGTAGCTAATTAGATATCAATTTAGAAACTAGTTTATAAATTTTTATTAATAATAGAAACTACTTTAGATACCAATAATTTTTTTTGTCTATAAAATAATATCTAATTTAGTAAATATATTAATTAATTATTTTTTGTCTCTAAAATTAGCTTCCATTTAATGATTTTCTTGTAGTGTGCTAAGACTAGCAAATGTTGGGGGGGGGGGGGGGAGGGGTTATGAACGTATAGTTCATAGTCAACAAGGGCATCAACACCACCATCCCCTAATTTTTTTAGGAGCATGACAACTTCCCTTTGTGTTGACAATAATAGGATAAGTATTTGGAGGTAGAGGGACAATAGGAGGCTAAATGGACACTCCCATGCATTCTAACTCTGCTTATATTTATGAAAACAACTCCTCCTTCAACATAGGGAATATTTCCTTCTTAAACTCATCTTTGAGAAGTTTTCTCTCAACCTCACTATGTTGTCATAAAGTAACATGTCAAGTTGGAGTACCAAAGAATTGTTTGATGCTCACCCTTGGTCCAGTACCACGTACACGTCCTGAATGCACTAATCGTCCGATGACAATCGTCAATATGTCTTCACACCCTGCACAATGAATTATCCTTGAGATCTTTGCTCCACCAAGTGATCCTACAAAAGAAACATTTTAATGCACATTTTACAAAATACGTCCCAAAGTAAGAGTAATAAATACATTAAAATAATTCCTAGCATCAATTACTTATAATTTACTCAACTATGATATGAGTTTCTTCGTATGTGTAATCTTTTGATAATGTTTTGCGATCGTCAGTGGGAACCGAGGAAGAGACCTCACAAATCATAATCTACTATAATCCATCATATCCCCCATGAGACAATATGCGAGGGTGGACATTCTTTTATGAATGTCCTGTTTCGCTTTTATCCTCACCTATTATATACATTACACATTGAAAGAATTAATAAAAAGATATGTAACAAACCAATTAAAATATTAACCTTAAATATAAAATTCAATTTACCTAATAGGCATGGTCTAATAGTCTCTTCTGAAAAGCCTGCCACATTTCCTCGTTGAGGGACTGGTGTATCTCATAGGGGTTCTTATCACTCAATTGACCATAAATATAATGACTAATAAAGTCGCTCTTAAAACCCCACCATCTCTGCCTAACATATGAAATTCATTTTGTCTTTAACACGTTATTTTTTGGGACGTCATATCTGAGCAACATAATAAATACCAATTATATATATGTTTTTTGCTAAGCTACACTTTCATGATTTTTTTTAGTTTATTAACTCGTTTCTATAACCAGATTTTTATGTATAAGTTAAACATAAGGTAGACATATATAACATTCTTTTAATAAGAATTAACTAATGTTTTGCATGTTAAGAAATAACATGAAGAAATAATGAAGTGAAGGAAAAAATTTATGAAACCAATCATAACTTAGAATTACAAAACAAGTAAGACATTAGCCAAGATACTCATTGATAGATGTTGTTTAATAGTCAAATTAAATTGATTTCAGTGGAATCCATCTAACACTAAAAAGATGATAGTATAGATAAGGTCAAATAACCTCAAGTTATCTTGAAACAAATCTAATAGTAAATCCATTTAATCAGTATTTAAAACATATCTGTAAGGTTAGAAATACAATAAAGATAAAAATATGGGTTTTGAGCTTTTTATGCAAAAAAGTAAAATATATGCTAAAAAATAATAAAGGAAACATGTTGACTCTTAGGTTCTTTTAACAATGAATTTATCATTCATTTTCTTAGATTAATATCATTTCAATTGTCTAACATAATCAATTTTAATTAAACAAGCGTTGATCAAATTCAACATAATTTTTATCAATAAAAACAAGTGTCCAATGATATATTTAGTGTCTCATTCATCTCCAAACGTTTACTCGTGACACATTTATCTTCTACCTTTTGAACTAAGCGAACAAGAAATTGACTACAACTTAGCGAACTAATCAATAATTATAATTAAAGAAAAAACTGGATTATTAAAAAGCGATAAAAAAAATCCTTTAATAGAAATTAGAATTCAAAAACACAAATAGCAAAGCATAAGTTGCTATAGTAAATTGAAGAACAAAAATTTATTGTACAGAAACCTCAAAATTCATTGCGAAATCACAAGAGAATCAACTCAAAAGAATCTACTCTTCCATTCAAAGGTGAAACGAAAGAATTACAACAAAGAAAATAAGAAAACTATTATGCTCTATTTTTCGAATGCTTCTCGCTGTGAAAACTTGTTATGTTCTACTTGAAGCTTGCATCTTTTTATAGGTTTCTTTACTCCAAGGATCTCGAAAATATGATATTATTCACAGTTGCTCAGTTTCCAACTTTCTAGAATTTTCGGATTTTGTTTCCAGTTTTGTGAACTTTGTTTCTTCATGTGTTTGCAAATTTGCTTTCAATTTTGTATATGTGATTTTGTAGATTCTTTAACTCTCCTACTTAGATTTCATTTCTCATTTTGATTCGAAGAAGCAATCTTGAGTTTTGATGGACATTGGTAGACGCTCCCTTCAAATCGTTTACCAGATCATGTCATCTTTGTAATTTACATTAGACTCTTTCTACACCTTCGTCTTCATTACACTTGATGTTTTTAAGGTGTTTTCTTCAGTTGAGTCTTGGTAGGTGTATCATTGGACCGTTTATTCCATGTAACCTCTACCCCAGATCGTTTACCCGGTTAAATATTAAACCATCTATCCTATGAAATTTTAGACTGCTATTGCGAGTAAAAGCACAAGATTACCAAAATTAACAATTTAGGTCCAGATAAATCCTAATTAAAATAGTAGATTTATTCATGACTAGAGTCCAAGAATTATATGATTAAAGCTTAAAAGTTTGAGTAAAACTATGCCCATCACTCTTATTTGTAATAGCATATGCACACAACAAATCACTGCAACTAACTTTTGTATTGAAAGTTGAGCACAAAAAAAGAAGTTAATTCACATTATGTTTAGGAAAAATTCAACATCCTATAATTTTGATTAAGTGTTGAAAATCACAAAGTATAAAACATGAATCATGCATCGTGTGTAAGACAAATGGTTTCAACAATAGATCATGTAAGTCGCAAGTGTTTCTTCTGTCAGACGATACAACAATGTGTAGTCATTTCTTATGTTTGATAAAACACTCTCATGATAAGATCATACACGTATGAAATCGAGTGAGTGAGTGCGTGCGCGCTTAACCCTTTGAAGCAAGAAATGTTCACTACCTTCCATCTGACCAAAAAGATATGTTCAACATAAAGTACAAGTCATTAGAAGAACATTGAGAATGTTCATTCAACCACCTAGGATAGAAAGCCTAAACTTGTATTCGTAAAAAGACGTAACTCGTCCCTAGAATGCAAGATGATCCAAACTATAAGAGAAAATTTAAGCCTCGTATTCGTTGAAAGATGCAAACACTTCCTAGTAGTCAAACTCAATGATCAGACGATCATCCAAACCTTCAACCTTCTTATGTTAGTCATGAGTGGCTAAAGGAAAAAGAATACTTAGTTAAGTTAGGAGTGACCTGTGGAAAGAATACTTATGGGGTTAGCTAGGAGTGACTATAACCCCCAAAAATACTTAGTTAAACTTGTGTCAAGAATACTCAAGGGGTAAGCCAAAAGTGGCTACAGACCTAAAGAATACTTAGTTAAGCAAGGAGTGACTATGAGCCCAAAGAATAAACAATTAAGTAAGTAGTGACTTGTGCCAAGAATACTCAATGGAATAGTTAGGAGTGACTAGTGAAACTCAAAATGTACTTCACAACAGTAGTCTGTCTAGTGAAACTCAATATGTTAATTAAGAATCAAATGTACTCTGTTGAAATAGATGAACCAATATAAATATTTAAGCATATTTCTCTTTCCTATCTTCTTTAAATTATTTGTTATTATGATCTGCACTGACCTATGAAGGAAAGAACTGTGAGATTATGCAAAGAAAAATGGTTTTTGCCTAAAGGATTTTGAATTGAGTTTTTCATTTGCTTCAATAGTTGGGTTTCATACATAAAGTATTAAACTTGCATCTGACTTTACCTATCAGACAAATGAGCCCATCAAAGACTAGCTTTTTTCAAAATATGTTTCTTTAACGGGAAAAACTATTAAACATTTAAGTTGGATTTTTTTTAGCTTAGTCACACATGTCTTAGTAAAAAAAACTTCATGAGAACACTTTCTTAGAAAAAGATTGATCCAACAAATCAATCTAACTCTAATTTTGTGTATGTTTCCTTTTCACATATGGGAAACCTAACTTTCTAATAAATATTAATATATTTTATTAGTAAAAGAATTAAGTAAGGAAAACAATTGTTTGGTCATTGAATTCTATTATACACCATTTGACCATTTCCACATTCCTATGAAACATAAAACCCTGAAAAGAAAGCAGTAGAACAAAAAACAAATATGGTTGCTTATTTGAAAAAGACTTTGTATAATTGGATAATGAATACAATTATAGGCCAATCAATAATTATAGATTAGAAATATAGACCAAACAAAATGTTCTTGCCAGTTGACTGTGTCGTAGGTTGACTTTAGGTTGAACGTTGCCTCCTAGATCTGTCTCCTCTAGAACTAGAATCACGTCTCCTTGTTGCACTAGAAGGAGGGCTCCGTTGGGATAGAGGGCGCCCTACCTGTTGATTACACTTCGACGATCAAGTTAGCTAGGGCTCACCAAAAAATAACAGTTTAGTAAAGTGTGCAAAAAAACAACGTCCCTTTTCCTGGAGACCTATTCTCCTTTTTATCACTGCTCATGCAACATGCAACCACTCTCCTTAGAGCTCAGCGAATCTTAATTGAAAATAATTATATTAAAATTTTATTCGTAATAGAAAACCACCTGCCACGGACACCAATGATCTTCAGGTGCTATCCGCAGGCCCACCTTCTGTTACCCAAGCATCTCCCTATATTACTAGGGTTAATAGCAACTAGCCACGTATAATAGATATACAACATATTCGTAACAGAGAAAATATTGCCACATACTAACAATCATAACAAGATTATATCTACCACACAAATATATCTTTTAACGGGTGCATCAATGAAATTACTTTGTGTACTCATCATGCGATCTAGGCCCAACCTGACCAAGATCATTGGCCCAGGTTTACTTAGGCCCAAGCACCGAACAGGTGCCTCACAACGCAAAGGAACCGAACAGGCCTATCGTGGTGCAAAAGAACCGAGCATACAAAAATACTAACGAGAACTGGGCACTGGTCAGTACACAAAATATATAACAAGTATTTGAAAAATATAGGGTATAAGCACACAAAAATGAGCAGTTCAACCCAAATAAGCACATTTCTTTAATGTCTTTAGCAATTCACTTTCATCAAACCTATCAACTTTGACCAATGCTTTTACATACTCAAAAAAGCTGAGGGATCATTATGCAAAGATGGTTGACTTTCAAATACTTTAATCACAACCTTATGATAATTTAGATGGTAAAGTTCCTTAAGATAAGCAACTTCAGTGGCTTCAACTGCATCATGTGCTCGATGAGCTATACTGCCAAGGTAGCTAGATTGAAGTCTTTCTTGGGAACCTAAAAGCAATTAGAACAAAGGGTTTATAATTAGATGAGAGCATCGATGGTGAGCACAAAATGTGAGTACAAATTGCACGAATCACAAACCACGAGCATGAGCATAATCCACAAATCATAAACTGACGAGAAGAAGGCACCACACGAAGCACAAACCACAATCACAACCACAACCACAAACAAGTAATCATAACCACGAAGAACGAAGAGAACAAATCACCAACGATGAAAAACCACAAATACTAAATTGACAAACACAAAATGTGAACAAGATTAGGGTTCGAAGAGAGAAAAGAGTTTGGAGTCAGAGAAGAGAGTGCGAAGTTTGAAAAAATTGAAAAGATAAAGTACTTACTATGTCACTTAAAGTTAATCTAATATAAACAAAAAGTACTGAAAAAAAAGCACTTATTATGTGAGTTTCGATTTCAAATAACATAATAAATTTAATATTTATAATAAAAATACCACGATACTGTAAGAAATTATGTAAATTAACTTCTATAAAGTGACTCACATGACTTAGAGTTGGGCTTTGGGCCCGAATATGATTTAATAATAATAATAGAATTAAAGGGCCCATTGGTTAACGTGAGAAATATATATATATATATATATATATATATATATATATGATGATATACCTAATGAAAACCTACGTCTGATGGAGATTGGGAACTAAAGGCTATAGGGTTCTGTCTCTGCAAATAATAGTTGTCTTACTATTAACCATCACGCAAGTGTGAGACAAGAACGAAATTGCTAAAAGATAGATTGGGACAAAGGTGATAAAGTAATTGGTCAAGTAGGATCACTCATGGATCAAGGTAAGTGCTTATTCCTTCTTGTATGATTGTGTGAGAATCATGATATGATAAGATCTGTATGTGAACATTATTGTATGCGTTCATAATCATGTTTATTTATAATTAACTTACATGATGGATTTGTGTCTCTTTTCTTGCGGTTTTTGTTGATGAATGCGGAAGCTCCATGGATTGATGGTGGAACAAGGCTCTCCTAGGAGTTGTGATAGCCTTGGAGGTGCATGAGAAGTATGAAGAGAAGGAGTGGTTCGGCCAACTCCCTTTGTAGGTGAAGGTTTGAAGATTAAAAGCCTATTCCTAAGAGAGTTTAGGCAAAGAGTGAGAATGACACAATTTTGGAAGCATTTCACTATTCAATTAATCTTGAATTTACATGACCCAAACTCCTCTATATATAGCAAGAGTGGGCTGAAAATGAAAAGAGAATTGGAGGGAAATTCAAATGTTGGCACATGGGAAGGTGGCTCCTAAATTCAGCACATGTGAGGTAGGTTCTAAAATTCTTCCATGTGCTAGGGGTTCTAGAACCTTACGCTCCACTTAGGCTAAATGTGGGCTGGACCTAAGTTTAATTAGGAGTTGGAAACTCTAATTAAATTTAGGTTAACCTTTTAAGTACCACTTTGCATGTTTCAACAAAAATACAAAAGAATTAAACTATGCTACTTTTGACAAAAATGTAAAAACTATTCTACACTAGAGTTTATGACATGTAGAATGTGTCATCTTGACCCCTCTTTGACCATAACTCTAGTGGTTTCCTCAATTTGATATTTTGGTGGCCTTTCAATGGATTGGTGTTGAGGCCTCTTCCATCATCCCCTCCCTCTTGAAAAGTCCAAGGCTTCATCCTCGTCATTAGTAGGTGGATGTATATGGCTGGATGGTGTCCATCATCTCCTCCTTCTTGAGAAAATCTATCCTCAGATCCATAGGGTCGATTTCGGATAGCAGCCTCTTGCTTTGACAACTATGCTCGTCCTCCCGGATCAAACGTCCATCTATGGGAATCATCAAACAAAGCAAATGAGTTAGTTGAAGCAGTTGTATAAAAATCAACTTTATGAAGTTACCATTCCTCTTGTTTTTCTATTGTTTTTGGCAACTTCTCATTATATTTCTCTATTTGTTGTTGTATTTGTTCTTGAATCCTCTCATGCATTTTTTTTAAGAAATTAAGCTTTTATAACTCCTTCCTTATGCACAAAGGTATGTGGATTAGGAAGGGGTAATAAATCTAAAGGAGTAAGAGGATCAAACCCATATACAACTTCAAATGAAGAAATATTAGTAGCCTTGTGAACTACTTTATTGTTTGCATAATTATCCCTAGAGTTGTGATTGTCTCTCATGATTACTCTAAACATGGTAGAAAGAGTTATATTTTCAACTTCATTTTGGCCATTCGTTTGAGGATGATAAGAAATTAAAAAGTTCAACTTAGTTCCAAGTTTTTCCAAAAGAATCCTCAAAAAATGGTTTTCATATTTTGGATCTCTATCTAACACTATGCTTGGAGATAAACCATGAAGTCTTATCACTTCTCTAAAGAAGAGCTTATCCATAACCATAAAAATGGAATCAAAACCTTTTGTTGTCTTAGGAAGTTCTAATATAAAATTTATGCTTATGTCTTCCCATGGAGCACTTGCAAAAGGTGAAGGAGCATGGAGTTCATGAGACATTGCCTTAGAGTTAGTTTTAAAATAAGAAATACATATAGGGTAATGTCTTTGAACATCTTTCCTCATGGGTGACCAAAAGAATTTTCCTTTTAAAAGCTCTAGAGTTTTATCAACTCTAAATTGACCCATAAGTTCTCCTTCATGAAGAATTTCTTTTTTATGTGTGAAGGTAGTCTCGTTGATACGACCATTGAGCATGGAAATTTTAACACTTTGCAATGGTCGTCTCAATAAGACATGACAAGTTTCTTTAGGTACTACCTCACATAAAAGTTTATCTTTGTTGATGCCTATAAATAACTTGACCCTCACTTGTTGGTGGTATCTTAGCATATGCTCAAAATAATCTACTACATATTTATCTATGCAATCCTCTTTTAAGGGTTATTTTTTCACTATGCTTGTAAGGGATGTTGTAAGATATTCCTCATTCTTTCTAGATTCACACAACCCCTCACTTGGCTTTTCTATTTCTTTCTTCTTCTTTTTCTCATTAGGTTCATCTTCACAACTAATATATTCATCTATTCCTTTCAAAAATAAGGTTCTTTGGTTTGGACATTGTGCTTGCACATGTCCTCTTTTAAAGCATTTAAAACAGTTGACATCCCTAGTGTGAATGGCTGGAGTGAGGGTATCTTTGCCTAAGGGTTTGGTAGTCTCTTTTGGTTTTTCTTTGGATGTACTACCCTCCCTTTTGAAATCTCTCTTGGGAAAGGAGTTAGGATATGAACCTACCCTTTGACTTGAAGTTTTCCTTAAATTTTGTTGTTCAACTTTTGATAGCTTGAGCTCTTCATCTTTGCATTTTTGATGTGGAATTAGCGGAAGCATCCATGGATTGAGGTGGAATAAGGCTCTCTTAGGAGTTGTGTAAGCCTTAGAGGTGCATGAAGAGTGTGAAAATTAGAGAGGTTCGGCCAACTCTCTTTGAGGTGCAGTTTTGGAAGATTAAGACCTAAATCCTAAGAGATTTTAGGCAAGGAGTAAGAATGGCACATTTTGGTAGCATTTCATTACTCAAAATAATCTTGTGAAAACATGAACCATGCACCTCCTTATATAGGCTTGGAGGGATGGAATTGGAAGAGCCAAATACAAATGAAATGAGAGCCAAATTCAAAGTGTTGTCACATGTGAAAAGTGGCGCCTATTTTCAGCCCATGTGAGGTAAGATTCTAGAATGCTTCCATGTGCTAATTCATCTAGAACTTACGCTCATCTAGGGTCAAATTGGGCCGGTCCTTAGAATTTAGGAAATTCTAATTAAACTTAGGTTAGCTCCTTAGGTACGACTTTGCATGTTTCAACAAAAATAAAAAAAGAATTAAACTATGATAATTTTCTCAAAAAAATGTAAAAACTATTCTTCACTAGAGTTTATAACATGAAGAATGTGTCCTCTTGGCCCCTCTTTGACCATAACTCTAGTGGCTGCCTCATTTTGATATTTAGGTGGCCTTTCCATGGATTGGTGCTGGGGCCTCTTCCATCATCCCCTCCCTCTTGAAAAGGATTTGTCCTTAAATCCATTACTTCTTCTTCTTCATGGCTAGGGGGATGGATGTGGCTGGATGGTGTCCATCATCTCCTCCTTCTTGAGAAGATCTATCCTCATATCTACAAATTTGATCTCGGATAGCAGCCTCTTGCTTCTTCAACTATGCTTGTCCTCCCGGATCAAACGTCCATCTAGGGGAATTATCAAATAAAGCAATTGAGTTAGTTGAAGTAGTTATATAAAAATCAATTTTATGAAGTTGCCATTTTTGTTTTTCTTTTGTTTTTGGCAACTTTTTACGATATTTCTCTTTTGGTCGTTGTATGTGTTCTCTAATCCTCTTATGCATTTTAAAATTTTCAATTTTTTTTTACTTTTTCCTTAGGCACAAATCCTTTAGGAAATGGTAACAACTCAAAAAGAGAAATAGGATTAAGCCCACATACAACCTCAAATGTAGAAATATAAGTAGTTTTGTGAACTACTTTATTGTATGCATGCTCATCTCTAGAGTTGTGTTTGCCTTTTATGATTACTCTAGGCATAGTAGAAAGAGCTATGTTTTCAATTTCATTTTGACCATTCTTTTGAGGATGATAAGAATTTGAAGAGTACAACTTAGTTCCAAGTTTTTCTAAAAGCATCCTCAAAAAATGGTTTTCAAATTTTGGAGCTCTTTTCAATACTATGCTTGGAGATAAACTAGAAAGTCCTATTACTTCTCTAGAGAAGAGCTTATCCATAAAAATGGAATCAATACCTTTTGTTGTCCAAGGAAGCTCTAATATAAAATCTAGGCTTATATATTCCGATGGAACATTTGCAAAAGGTGAAGGAGTATAGAGTTCATGAGACATTGCCTTAGTTTTAGTTTTAAAACAAGAAATGCATCTAGGGTAATGTCTTTGAACATCGTTTCTCATGGGTGACCAAAAGAATTTTCCTTTTAAAAACTCTAGAGTTTTATCAACTCTAAATTGGTCCATGAGTTCTCCTTCATGAAGAATTTCTTTTTTATGTGTGAAGGTAGTCTCTTTGGTACGACCATTGAGCATGGAAAATTTAACACTTTGCAATGGTCGTCTCAATAAGACATGACAAGTTTCTTTAGGCACTGCATCACATAAAACTTTATCTTTGTAGGTGCCTATAGATAACTCGACCTTCACTTGTTGGTTATTTTCTATTTTCATATTTTCTTTACTCTCACTAGTTTCTTTTTCTTGGCTACTATTGTTATCTTTGTTCCTTAAGATCATAGATCTTTCATTGGAACAATGAGATGCTAATTGATCATTACCAAGGTATGTAAAACATGGAATTTTTCTAACTTGAGTGTGTGAGATATGCTTGGATAGGTTTTGGGAAAGTTCTAGAGATGTTTCTTTTATATGTTCTTCCCCTCTATGGAACTCATCCTTGTCATAAGATACATAGTATGAACTTTGTTTTCGACTTGATTGTTTTCTCAAAATTTGTTTTTCAACTTTAATGCTAAGTTGAATCAAGTCATTTAAATCTCTATAAGATAAAAGTTCAACTTTGTTTCTTATCTCAAGTTTGAGACCACTTAAAAACCTAGATATGGTGGTATGGTTTTCTTCATTAATCCTTGCCCTCTTAATATATGACATCATCTTTTGCCAATATTCTTCTACACTCATATTTCTTTGATGAAGTCTTTGGAGCTTGTCCATCAACTTCCTATTGTAAAGTGAGGGAATATGGTGACATCTCAAGGCTTCTCTAAGGTCATTCCAATATGTAATGGGAGGATCCTTGTGGAGATGTCTCTCTCTTTTTAGGGCATTCCACCAATACATAACATCACCTTGAAAACTTAAGGTAGCTAAGGGTACTTTCTTTTCTTCACTCACATGGTTGCAAGCAAACAATTGCTCTACCTTCATCTCCCAATATAGATATGCTTCTACATCTTCTTTTCCATAGAAATGAGGTAGCTCTACCTTAACCTCCTTTAGGTTTTCTTGTCTCTCTTTTCTAGCTCTCCTAGGGGAAGGTTGATGATATTCATTTATCCAAAGACTTTCTTCCCCAAAAGAATCATGAACTTGAGATCTAGATGCATGAGAACATATTTTTTTTTGTTGAGATTTTTCATCATTTTCTTTAGTCAACTCATTGATTTTGGCTTCATGCTCCAATTGTCTATATGAAAATGATTGAAAGTCCTTAGATAAATGTTTTAAAAGAGATTTAATGGACTTCATATCACTTTCATTAGATTTAGAGTAGTGAGTTGACATGACTAAAGATTTGTGATTAAAAGTATTTTACTTCAAGAAAGAAGAGGAAAGTTAGTGAAGGTAGCTTTCCAGGTAAGAGAGGTGAGTCACTAAGGACTTCTTAAGTACCAAGTCTTGCCTTAGCCAAAAACTATCCCTAAAAAACTTCACACAATTCTTTTTCTAAGTAAATTACTTGGAACACAATAAGGAATGAAAAATCAAATTTTATGAAAGGAAAAACAATGCAAACCTATTTAACAAATAAAGCAATTAATCAAAGCTTAAACAAAAGATAAACGTAAGCAATTTTAAGCAAAGCTAAACAAGGATTAACGTAAAACAATCTAGCTAACACAAATAAAAATTGCTAATCTACAAAGCTTTAAACTAGACGTTTCCTAGGTGAGGCTTCTTAGACACTTTGATCCTTTGAAGACACACTCACCGTCTAAACGTGATTAATCCACTAATTAAGCAAAGGTGAAATGTAATTACAACTCAAAGAAATACAAAGAAATTGAATTGCACAAATTTAATTTTAGCTTGCTAAACTATGCACTCCTTTGGCTTGTTCTTGCTCTTCTTTGTTGTGCCCTTCAAAGTGTATGGTTTGTTTTTGGTATTTGTATTTGATACTGCTCCTTGCCTTGAACCTCTTATGATTTAAGCAATTAAATTCTCCAAAACAGTACCTACTAAGTAGAGCTAGACTCTCTTCAAGTCAATTTCCACTTAACAAGCACCAATTGAAATTTATCCACCAACAATATTGAGGTCAAGAAAAGAAAGCAAGAAACAATTAACTTTTAAAAACAGCACCACAACAATTGGATTTAATGATATGACACAACTAGAAAGAATTCAGAATGATATTGGACAAGCAAAATAAAAAAAATAGGCACTCAACAAAGGTTGACACACAAAAGGAACCTAAAGAAACACATTAGAATTGATTTGAAAAACCAAAACATCACTATTGGAAAATTTAGGTTCAGAAAGCGTGACTTAAAATATTTATGCTGAGCTAGCTATTTTGAATTTGCTTCTGAAAATTTAAACACAAATGATTGAGTCTCTTAGCAAACTTTTGACGCTAGAATCACACCAAAAACATGCACCAATTAATTGTGATAAATTTTTCAAAATCAATGTCCAATTACCGTCAGTTTTAGCACCAGAATGCACACTTTTTTTTGTGTGATTTATCTTTTTTTTTCTATTTTGCCTTTTCAACTAATTATTTTTTTCTTCTTTTTCTAACTCATCAAACCACTGAAATCCATAATCTCAGAATTTTTCTTCCACGCATTTAATTTTCATAACACAAAACAGTCAGTACAGAATTTGTAAAAATAGAGGAATCCTAATTCTGGAATTAAAAAAAAACAGAAAGAGAAACTTCAAAAACACAATGGAGTGAATGTTATAGAAATTTGTATGGATCTATCATACAAATATGAACTCAAACTAAAAGGAAAAAAAATGCACCAAAGAAACAAATCAAGTCAGAATTCAAATTAAACACTCAATTCAAAACAATAAACAAATGAATCAAGAAAAGTACTACTAGGATTTGTTGACATTCTTGGAATTACATGACTAGACAAAACATATAGATTCAGAAAATAAAATGACTCAAGAACATCATATTGCACCGAACAAAAATTCAAACAAGACTCAAGTAACCTAAAATCAAAATAGCAACTCAATTCACCATAGATTCCTACACAAAAATTGAAAATAAGGTGCTCAAGAACAATTTGAAAAATTTCTACCGATTGAAATGCTTAGAACAACATCTAAATCAAATTTAAAATGTAAAAACAGCCAGAAAACATGAACAAGAGCTGAACAACATGAAAATAAGAAGAACTCAAATAGAAAAATGAAAAGAGACACTTATCTCTTGAAGACCATAGCTCTAGATACCAAATGATAGTTTGAGCTCTTCATCTTTGCGTTTTTGATGTGGAATTAGCGGAAGCATCCATGGATTGAGGTGGAATAAGGCTCTCTTAGGAGTTGTGTAAGCCTTAGAGGTGCATGAAGAGTGTGAAAATTAGAGAGGTTCGGCCAACTCTCTTTGAGGTGCAGTTTTGGAAGATTAAGACCTAAATCCTAAGAGATTTTAGGCAAGGAGTAAGAATGGCACATTTTGGTAGCATTTCATTACTCAAAATAATCTTGTGAAAACATGAACCAAGCACCTCCTTATATAGGCTTGGAGGGCTGGAATTGGAAGAGCCAAATACAAATGAAATGAGAGCCAAATTCAAAGTGTTGTCACATGTGAAAAGTGACGCCTATTTTCAGCCCATGTGAGGTAAGATTCTAGAATGCTTCCATGTGCTAATTCATCTAGAACTTACGCTCATCTAGGGTCAAATTGGATCGGCCCTAAGTTTAATTAGAATTTAGGAAATTCTAATTAAACTTAGGTTAGCTCCTTAGGTACGACTTTGCATGTTTCAACAAAAATACAAAAAGAATTAAACTATGCTAATTTTCTCAAAAAAATGTAAAAACTATTCTTCACTAGAGTTTATGACATGAAGAATGTGTCCTCTTGGCCCCTCTTTGACCATAACTCTAGTGGTTGCCTTATTTTGATATTTAGGTGGCCTTTCCATGGATTGGTGCTGGGGCTTCTTCCATCAACTTTGATACAAAGTTGAACCAAGTCATTCAAGTGTTGATAAGGTAGAAGTTCAACCCTATCTCTTATCTCAAGATTTAGCCCACTTAAGAATCTAGCTATGGTGGTGGATTCATTCTCCCTAATAGAGGCTCTCATCATATAAAGCTCCATCTTTTGCCTATACTCCTCTACACTCATGGTTCTTTGTTGGAGTTTTTGGAGCTTGTCCATCAACTCCCTATTATAGTAGGAGGGTATATGGCGGCGCCTTAGGGCTCTCCTAAGGTCATTCCAATACTCTATGGGAGGCTCCCTATGAAGACGTCTATCTCTTTCTAAAAATATCCACCAATATATAGCGTTCCCTTAGAAACTAAGAGTGGCTAGGGGTACTTTTCTTTCTTCACTCACTCTATGGCAAGCAAATAATTGTTCTACCTTCATTTCCCAATCTAAATAGACTTCTACGTTTTCTTTTCCATGGAAATGGGGTAGGTCTACCCTAACCTTTCTTGGGCTCTCTTGTTCTCTTCTATCTCTTCTAGTTCTCCTAGGGGGTGGTTGATAATACTCATTTATCCTAAGGCTTTCCTCCCTAAAAGAATCATGATCTTGAGAACTAGATGCATGAGAACGTATTGTTTTTTATTTTTGAGAAATCTCATCCTTTTCTTTGTCATTCTCAACTCCTTGATTTGGGCCTCATGCTCCAATTGTCTAATTGAAAGTCCTTGGCTAATTGTTTCATAAGAGATTTAATGGAATTTATATCACTTTCATTAGATTTAGAAGACTGTGTTGACATGACTAAAGATTTGTGTTTAAAAGTATTTTACTTCAAGAAAGAAAAGGAAAGTAGTGAAGGTAGCTTTCCAGGAAAAAGAGGTGAGTCACTAGGACTTCTTAAGTACCAAGTCTTTCCTTGCCAAAACCTATCTCTCAAAATTCACACAATTCTTTTTCTAAGTAAATTACTTAGACATGAGGAATGAAATGTCAAATTTTATGCAAAGAAAAACAACGCAAAACAATTAACAAACAAAACAATTCAGTAAAGCTATACAAGTAATTGACGTAAACAATTAAGCAAAGCTACACAAGTAATTAACGTAAAGCAAACTTGCTAAGCACAATTAAAGATTGCTAATCTACAAAGCTTTAAACGAGACGTTTCCTAGGTGAGGCTTCTAGACACTTTGAGCCTTTGAAGACACATTCACCGTCTACACGTGATTAATCCACTAATTATACAAAGGTTGAATGTAATTACAACTCAAAGAAATACAAAGAAATTGAATCACAAATTAAATTTCAGATTTCTATTCTATGCACTCCTTGGCTTGTACTTGCTCTTCTTTGTTGTGTCCTTCAAAGTGTATGTGTTTGGTATTTGTATTTGTGTTTGTTGCTGCCCCTTGCCTTAACCTCTTATGAATAGAAAATTAAATTCTCCAAAACAGTACCTACTAAGTAGAGGTAGACTCACCACAAGTTCAATTCTACTTAACAAGCACCAATTGAATTTATCCACCAACAATTTAGAGGTCAAAAAAAGAAAGCAAGAAACGAATTAAATTTTAAAACAGTACCACAACAAATAGATTTGAATTATGTGACACAACTTAGAAAGAGTTTAGAATGATATTGGACAAGCAAATAAAAATAGGCACTCAATAAAGGATGACACACAAAAGGAACCTAAAGAAAGGCACTAGAATTGATTTGAAAAACCAAAACAACACTACTGGAAAATTCAAGTTCAGAAAGCGTGACTTAAAATATTTATGTTGAGCTGGCTATTTTGAATTTGCTTCTGAAATTTTAACCACAAACGATTCAATGTCTTAGCAAACTTTTGGCGCTGGAATCACACCAAAACTTTGCACCAATTAATTGTGATAAATTTTTCAAAATTACTGTCCAACTACCGTATATTCTGACGCCAAGATGCACTCTTTTTTTGTTTTATTTATCATTTTGTCTTTTCATCTGATTCTTTTTTTCTTGATTTTCTAACACATCAAACTGTATTAATCCAGATTTTCAGAATTTTATCCAACATATTTGAAATTTCATAACAAAAAACAGCCATTACAGAATTTGGAAAACAGAGTAATCCTAATTCTGGAATTTAAAAACAGAATAAGAAACTTCAAAAACACAATGGAGTAGATGTATATGAATTTGTATGGAACTAGCATACAAATTTGAACTCAAACTAAAAGAAAAATAAACCAAAGGATCAAAAAATACAGAAATACAAATCTGGACTCAATTCAAATCAAGAAACCAAAATTATCAACAAATTCAGCACAACAAGGATTTGATGACAAATTAGGAAATACATGACAAGACAAAACATCATAGGATTCAGAAAATTAAATGACTCAAGACACATCATATGAACCAAATAAAATTTCAAACAAGACTCAAACAACCTAAAATCAAAACAGCATCACAATTTCATATAGATTCCTACACAAAATATGAAAATAAGAAGCTCAAGAACAATTTGAACATTTTGTACCGATTGAATTGCTTAAAACAACAACTAAATCAAATTAAAAATGTAAAAACAGCAAGACAACATGAACAAGTGATGAACAACACAAAAATAAGAAGAACACAAACATAAAATTGCAAGAAGACACTTAGCTCTTGTAGAACCTATGCTCATGATACCAAATGATGGATTTGTGTCTCCTTTCTTGCGGTTTTTGTTGATGAATGCGGAAGCTCCATGGGTTGATGGTGGAACAAGGCTCTCCTAGGAGTTGTGATAACCTTGGAGGTGCATGATAAGTATGAAGAGTAGGAGTGGTTCGACCAACTCCCTTTGTAGGCAAAGGTTTGAAGATTAAAAGCCTATTCCCAAGAGAGTTTAGGCAAAGAGTGAGAATGACACAATTTTGGCAGCATTTCACTATTCAATTAATCTTGAATTTACATGACCCAAACTCCTCTATATATAGCAAGAGTGGGCTGAAAATGAAAAGAGAATTGGAGGGAAATTCAAATGTTGGCACATGGGAAGGTGGCTCCTAAATTCAGCACATGTGAGGTAGGTTCTAGAATTCTTCCATGTGCTAGGGGTTCTAGAACCTTATGCTCCACTTAGGCTAAATGTGGGTTGAACCTAAGTTTAATTAGGAGTAGGAAACTCTAATTAAACTTAGGTTAACCTTCTAAGTACCACTTTGCATGTTTCAACAAAAATACAAAAGAATTAAACTATGCTACTTTTGACAAAAATGTAAAAGCTATTCTACACTAGAGTTTATGACATGTAGAATGTGTCCTCTTGACCCCTCTTTGACCATAACTCTAGTGGTTGTCTCAATTTGCTCATTTTTTGTGATTCTCCATTAATGTTTTTCCAAAATCAAGGAACCCTAATTTTAAAATATTCCCAACTTAAGAATCATAATTTAAAATTAGGTTTATAGATTAAGGTTTTCGTTCCTCTATAACAGATCATTGATTGTCCTAAACCATCCAAAAATAAAAAAACCCTAATTTTAAAATAATCTCAATTGAAGAATCCTAATTTTAAAATTAGGGTTTATGGATTAAGGTTTTTAATAACAGAACCCTCTTCTTCTTGCACCCAACGCCATTAATTGCGTTAACACCTGTGAACCCATATGCGTCACCGCCGCAAGCCTTTGTCCCTGTCGGCGTGCACATCTCCGTCACCACACATATCTGCAGCCAACGACGCAGGTGGCCGCGACCTGGTCGGGATCAAGGAACGTGGTGGTTCGTGCGGTGAATGTGGATTTGTAAGGATCGAGCCCAGGGTGCGATGGCGTCGGCGTTTAGCGGTTCACTACCAACGCCGTTTTGCGGCGCGGTGATTCGCGCGGTGGATCGGCTGGCGGCGAGGTGGTAGTGTTGTGGCGGTGCATCACGTTGGTGTTCAGCATGATGGAAGAAGCTGAATGGCGCAGGTGGCGGTGATTATGTTTTAGGGTTTTTTGATTTAGTAAGAGGGAAAATAAACCATATGTGAATGATTCCCTGCAATTAATGAATCACGTGTGCACCTTACGTGCTGCACTTTTGATTGTGAATAATGTGGGGTAGCATTTTGGTCCCAGTTTTTTCTTTTAGAATTCAACTTTACGTCATCAATTTTATTTTATTTTGATAAATGTTTAATTAAAGTTTTTAATTCAAATTTTATTATGTTATAATGTAATTTAATTTGCATTAAATTAAATTTTAATTAATTATAAAAGTTTAATTAATTGATTGAAAGTGAGGAATAAAAAAAAATTAATTTTTCGTTTTATGTATTAATTTTTAAATTAATGATATGATTTTGGAATTATTTGTATGATGGATTTGTAATCACCAAAGTGATCAAATCTTTATGTTTTATTTAATTCTAAATTATAGATGAAATTTTATTTCAACTAATGATATTATTTATGGAATTATTTGTATGATAGATTTGTAATCACCAAAGTGATCAAATCTTTAAGTTTTATTTAATTCCAGATTACTGATAAATTTTATTTCAATTACCTATAGAATAGATGCTAAATTATTTATATATGGGTAAATGGAAATTCATTATTATAAGACATTTTTGGATCATCCAAAGGTTGATTAGTTGTCCTTATAATTAATGGATATGATTGTTGGTAGTGAGTATGTGTTATTAGTTTTTCTTGTATATCCAAAGATAACAAGTGTTTCTAGTTAATGCATATATCTTGCCAAATAAAGTTAATACTATTGGCATCATTATGTTTTGTGTATTAATGAATCTCCCAAAGGAGAACATTAGTATACATAGAATGTTTTATTAATCTGTATTGTGTGTTTAGTTTATGACTCAAAGTATTAATGTTAAGCATGTGTGTTTGCAGTATCTGTTCCTGTAGCCGGACATTCGCAAGCTATGTCTGTTCCAGTCTTTAATGGTCTAAATTTTTTTGACTGAAGTGAAAAAGTCCAATTTCACTTAGGTGTATTGGATCTTGATTTGGCCATTCGAATCGAGAAACCTGCTACTATTACTGATGATAATAGCAATGAGGAGAAAGCTCATTATAGGGATTGGGAAAAGTCAAATAGACTTATCCTGATGTTTATGTGAATAAGCATAACAAACAATATTAAGTATGCTCTTCCCAAAACCGAGAATGCAAAAGAATTTATGAAATTTGTGGAAGAGCGCTCCCAAAAAGATGATAAGTCTCTTGTTGAGACATTAATGAGTACATCAACCACCATGAATACTTATTATGTATGTTTCGAATCAAATTTAACTGAAGTTCCACATAACTCTTGGTGGATTGATTATGGATGGACAACTCATGTTTCTAACATGATGCAAGGATTCCTTTCAACCCGAACCATAAAGCCAAATGAAAACTTTGTCTTCATGGGGAATAGAGAGAAGGTTCCAATGGAAGTAGTCGGGACTTATCATTTAATCCTCGACACTGGATTTTATTTAGACTTGATGGATACTTTTTATGTACCTAGTATATCTAGGAATTTAGTTTCATTGTCTAAACTTGATGTTGCCGGATACTCTTTTAAATTTGGGAATGGATGTTTCAGTTTATATCAACGTACCTATTTGATTGGATCTGGTACTCTTTATGATGGATTATATAGATTGAATCTCGATAATCTATATGCTGAAACTCTTATGAACTCGCATCATAATGTTGGCACTAAACGTAGTTTAGTGAATGAATGTTCTGCTTTCTTGTGGCACAAACGTTTGGGACATATTTCCAAAGAAAGGATGGAAAGATTGGTAAAGAATGAAATACTTCCAAGTTTGGATTTTACTAATCTGAATGTATGTGTGGATTGTATTAAAGGCAAACAAACAAAACACACAAAGAAGGGAGCCACAAGAAGTACTCAACTTCTTGAAATTATACACACTGATATATGTGGACCTTTTGATGCAAGTTCTTTCAATAAAGAAAGGTATTTTATCACCTTTATTGATGATTTTTCACGTTATGGTTATGTCTATTTACTGCATGAAAAATCGCAAGCAGTGAATGCCTTGGAAGTTTATATAAATGAAGTGGAAAGGCAATTAGAATGAAAGGTGAAAATTGTCAGGTCAGATAGAGGTGGTGAATATTATGGAAAGTATGATGAAAGTGGACAACATCCTGATCCGTTTGCTAAGTTCCTTGAGAGACGTGGTATTTGTGCTCAATACACAATGTCAGGTACACCACAACAAAATGGTGTTTCAGAAAGGCGTAATCGAACCTTAATGGATATGGTTAGGAGCATGTTAAGTAGAGCATGTTAAGTAAGTCAACTGTACCTATTTCATTGTGGATGTATGCTTTAAAAACTGCCATGTATCTATTGAACAGGGTTCCTATTAAGGCAGTTCAAAAGACACCTTTTGAATTGTGGACAGGAAGGAAACCCAGTTTGAGACACCTGCATGTTTGGGGATGTCAGGCAGAAGTTAGAATATACAATCCGCAAGAAAAGAAAGTGGATGCAAGAACAATCAGTGGAAATGTACGAGTTAGTATCTGAATTTTACAGTTTAATGTGAAATGGATCTTAAAAAAAGTTAGAACTCCTTAGCTAATCTTAATATATGATCCCAATAAATTATATAGAAGAGTTTTTTTTTATCATGTGGTAAGCAGAGGATATTAATAAATTTTAATCAATGTTAATATAACATCTCTTAGTTATATTTCCCTATCCATAAGTTATATTAATAAGATGTGGGGATAATATTATTTTTGTTCAATTATTATGATGCAGGCATGCAGGGCCACAAATATATCCCCTCCCCATAAGGTTGTTGCCTTGTCTTTGGCTAAAAAGCACCTTTATTGACGTGATTTTCAGGTAACAAAGTGATAATGGAATACAAGTAATGTTTTGGCTCAACGTGCTTGTCTTCAATATTATTAATAACATTTTATGGTCAATGTAATATTAAGAGGAGATGATTTTTCATGTCAATTGTGTGTTGAAGTTTTTTTTTTTTTACGGTTTACTATAAGAAAATAATTAAAAAAAATTATTTTTTTATAAAGTTATTAATTATTAAATTAGATATTATTTAAAAGATTAAACAAATTATTAGTATTTAAAGTAATTTTTATTATTAATAAATTATCTTAGATACTAAACTTTTTATATATTTCAAAAATTATTTATTAATAATAAAAATCATAAAATAATATTTAATTTAATTAATATAATAATTAAATATTTTTTTAAATTAATTTTTATTTAATAATTTTTTTAGTGGTTATTTTAGATTATTTTATGTTTGGTTGTAGAAAACCATCTAAATTTAGGTGGCATAAAAAGTTTAAATAATTGATATACTTTTTTTTTTTATCTTAGTTAATTTTAACACACATAAATGTAAGATTATTGTTTAGTTCTTGTTATTTATTAGACATCTCAAATTTTTTATCCAACCAACTTCTAACTAGTTTATCCACTAAAAATTTATTAAATAAAAATTAGTTTTACACAAAATATTTAATTATTATATTAATTAAAGTAGACACCATATTATAAACTTTAAAAAATTATTAATATATAAAATAGTTTTTATTTTTAACTTAATTAATTTAATTAATTGTTTTTTATTTTAAAATTAGTTTTTATTTAATAATTTTCTAAGTAATATCCTCACTCTTTTATTTACGATACAATAAACTACTGACAAATAAAGTTAAATTTAAAATTGAAGTGATTGTATTAGCTGGATAAAGAAAACCAATTTTTTATCATCATCTTTTTTTTTTCAATTTTGTTAAACTATTTTAAATGTTTATAATTTTATTTTTTTAAACTGAGTCATTGTAAATTTGTCAAATTTATAATGACAACATAATTTCGTCCCTTGTGCTATGTTGTTATTTTTGTGAATAAATAAATTTTAATTAATAACATGTCATTTTACTTAAATTTTCATTGTTGTGACGTTGTTATTATTAATATAATGAATGAGATTATATTAGTTTATTTTTTAAAATAGTGAAACCAAGCTAAAAAGGTTTAAAATAATAAAAAAATAATAGAATGAAACTAAAAAATAATAATAAATAAGAAAAGCTATTAAACTAATTTTAAAATAACACTTTTTGTTTTATTGGACCGAATTTAACTAGCCTATTACTAAACTTTAGACTTTATTTAAGAAACCTTAAACACATAAATATCATCATACCCTCCCCTAAATTTTTTTATACACAATTTTCGTATAACATACACCATCACAAAAATTTATGATAATCTTAAAAAGTTCTAAAGTTAAGCATGTGTTACCTTTAATTATAATTAAATTAATAAACCATAAATGTGAAAGTATCATGTCAACTTATAGCTATATGTTAGACTAAGCTCTTACTCACATTGTTTAGTTTTATGACATGTTTTGATAAATAGTTTATTTAGTTGATTTTTTATTACACAAATTTCACTTCATAGAATAAATTAAATGCAGCATGAAACTAGGCTATATATATGTATAGTAGTAGATATAGAAGAATAATCATAAATGCTCTTATTAAATTTTTCGTATGGTAGGTATTAAATACATTTATATTTTCAAGACTTTAAATGTTTTATTAAATACATTTAATATTTTCTGGATAGTAGGAAAATGAAATATTAGTCAATACCTAAGGTAATAATAAAAAAGGGAATAGGTTGAAGTTTTAATTTTCGACATAAAGAAGTTAACATTTTATTATATGCCCACTGCTGTAAAAAAATTAATAGTGAACCTCTTTATCTCAATAGTTTAAACTCAATAAATTTTCTTAACTCCCATTATTTAAATCTTAATCACTTATCTTTATTGAGCATGCAATTTAATTTCCAGTTTCCTTTTAGCCATGCAATTTGCCATCCACTTGTGGCAAGGGGCATCCCACATTAATGATATATTTTGGGTTTCCCTAGCTTCAAAGTGAAATCAGAAATTCATTATGGTGTGAATCAGAATAAGCAATTCAAAGTGAAGAAGAAGACAAGGATTTGAAATTTAAATCAAATAAAAATAGAGAAAAAAGATAAATTTTGAATTTTACTTTTAATTTTTTCATACAAATTATTATAATTGTTTAAGAATTATTTTCTCTTGACAAACTAGTAATTATCCCCTTTGTCTTAAAATTGGAGGTAGAGTAAGGAGTAATTAACATACAAATAGAAAAAATTTTAAATGTGTTCTTCGTCCATGTAAAATTAGTTTTGCTTTTTATCTAAACTTTATACCTTCTAAGTATTGGTAATGAAAATATTAGAATGGATAATTATCAGTATTCTTAGATGATGTGAATTATAATATTAAAATATTTCATGATAATTCAGATGTTTTATAATACTATAATACAATTCACATTATAAAATTCATTTGTTATATAAAAAAATATTAATAAAAAATTATTTTAATAGTTTTTTATTATAAATATAAAAAAATCAAAAGTTTAAACTAGAAGAAAAATCAATTTGACGTAATAATACATTAATAAAAAACATACTTAACCCTACAAAAATAAAATGCACATTTTATATTAAAAAAATATGGTATAAGTTATTTTCTTAAAGTGAATTACTATTATATGCATACAAATGCTTTCAAAACAGTCAATATAAAAATAATAAATTTGTTAAGGAAAGTATAATTGTTGATAGGTTGGAGTTTCCAAATATAAATATAATTTAGTAATATTAATTAGGAAATGTTTTGATGAATTAATTAGTTTCAAAAGTGGAGGGTTGTAGCATGGTAATTGGATTAAAAGTGGAGCCCATTTAAGTAATATAGTTTTTGAAGCTAAGTGTCAGAGTCTTCCCACGTTCCCGCACTCACATCCATAACCATTTTGAAAAATAACGCATCAAAATCATTTCAAATCCACAACTTATTTTAATATTCAAATTATTATATTTAGTTTATTCATTTATTATACTATTCTTCCATTTAATTTTCTTTCGTAAGTTCAAATAAATAATAATACTATAATATTTTTTGGCCTGTAAGATGCAAACGGTTTGCCGAAGGAAGGAATTAAGAATATTGGAAGAGTAGTTAGTTGCGTCGCCAACTCATCGGAAAATTTGAATTTCTGGGCAGAAAGGAAATAAAAGGCATCATCACCTCCTACAGCGACAACAAGGACAAACTTAAAAGTTCCTGTTCTGTTTTCAGGAACACGATTTGCAACGATAAACGTTTCATTCCGTTTTGCAAAGAACAGAGCAGAGCAACACTCGCAATAGCGAATTTTCCCAAATTGTTCGTGTTCGGTGTTTCTGCCCTTTTTTTTATCTCTCTCCTATCTTTTTTTTGGTTTCTCTCTCTTTCGCTCTGTCTTTGAGACTCTGAGGAGGTTTGTTTTTGTTTCTCGTTCGCAACAACCTCAACCTCCTCATTCAAACCTCGGAACTTTCGCTTTCAGCCATGGAAACCTTCATCGTTCCTCGATTTGGCAAATGCACCTCTGGAGTTCGTTTTCGAAGGTTTTATTGATTGCTCCAACGACCCTTTTCGTTCTTCTTCTCACCCTTTTCGACCTTATCATTTTGAACAACCTCCGGAGAAAAAATACATTTTTTTTTTCATTTTTATTGTCATTTTCCGCGTCAATTCTGAAATGGGTTGGTGGAATCAGCAGATGGGGTGTTGAAGATTGAAAAATCTCGAGTTGGGTTGGGTATGAGAGTTTCTGAATTTGAGGGAAACGTTGTGAAATTTGGGTGAATTTTGTTGATTGAGGTTTTCAAGATGATGTTATCAGCTTCGATGTCTGCTCTAACGAGGAGTTCGCTGGAGGAGATGCTTGAGTCACTTCGCAAGAGAGACGAGGAAGAGAGGCCGAAGGACTTGCCGCCGGCATTGCCGTCACGGCCGCAGTCGAGGGCGCGGATGCCGCCGGCGAGGAGGTCGTTGCCTAATAGCTTCAAGGTTAATGGCGAAAATGATGCGATGGGACACCGAAGGAAGGGTAGTTTTGGGTCCAAGAAGGTCAAGTTGCATGTGGAATCCCCTTATGAAGTCATATCAGAAGAGAAAGTGGGTGAACAAATATCACCGTGTCCGGTTCCAACTGCAAATGATTCTTCTACTGATTGTGAAGCTCCTCCTCAGTCTGAAGAGTTGGAGGATGATAACGTTGCTTATTTCATAAAAAAGGTAATTGGGGACTTGAAAATGTCTATGATCATTAATAGTGATAATTAAGAACTGGTTGATTAATGGATTGGAGTTTTAAAAGCAATTCTCAGTGTTTTGAAATCCTGAGCTTGTTTTCAGTTGTCTGCCTTTTTGTGTGTTACGTTTTTTAGTCAGAGAATGGTAAGTTTTTGGTGTTTGGATAAAAATAATGAGCTTGAATGAAATGTGGAAGTTGGCGTTTAAAAAAACTGTAATTTGTAATTGTAACACTACTGCACAATCTTTTCCGAATTGCAAATAGAAATAGACTCCACTCATGTCAATTAGATTAGATATCTGTTTGGCTAATTTAAAATTTTAATTAAAAATTGGCTGATGTTTAGATTCACAGATTTTATTTGTTTGATGTTTCATATCGGCAACACTTATGCATAGGTAAATTGTTTGTGGCATGCATAGCGTACTTTCAGCTCAATTTTCTTTCTGTTTATTGTGTTTCCTAAGCCTCCCTACTCGTGGAAAATATGAAAGTTCGTTTTAACTTTTTACTTGAGGAGAATGTTCGTTTGCGGCTTTTATCTATTTGTATATCAGCATGTTTATGGCATGTCTTGTCTGTTAAATTTATTTTCTGTTTTTTGGTTTTTTCCACAGAAACTTCATGTTTGGTGTAGGCAACCAAAGGGGAAGTGGGAGCTGGGAATGATACAGTCAACTTCTGGAGAGGAAGCATCTGTTTCTCTCTCAAATGGAAATGTGAATTTCTGAGCCTTTTTTTGTCTTTCAAAAGTAGTATTCATTATCGAATATGCAAAGTAACATGTGATTTGGGCCATTGGGTTGTTACTGCAGGTTATGCAAGTGGCCAGGTCAGACCTCCTACCAGCTAATCCTGATATTTTAGAGGGTATTGAAGATCTTATACAGCTCAGTTATTTAAATGAGCCTTCAGTTCTTCACAATCTTCAGTATAGATATACTCAGGATATGATTTATGTAGGTCTGCAGCTTTGGCTTGTTTTTCCTACCCAGTTGATTATCTATCTATTCTCATATGCTGTTTGTACTCCTTGTATGCAGAGTAAAGCAGGGCCAATTTTAATTGCACTCAATCCTTTCAAAAATGTCCAAGTTTATGGAATTGATTATGTCTCAGCTTATAGGCAGAAACTTACGGATAGTCCTCATGTTTATGCTTTGGCAGATGCAGCTTATAATGAGATGATGAGAGGTGGATGAAATTACTATTTTTAGTCCCCTTCTTGAAACCTGTATAATGTAGTTGTCTGATTTGAAGTTTCTGTTTGCACATTGTACATTGCAGATGAAGCAAATCAGTCTATTATCATAAGGTTAGCACTCAGCACATTAAGCAGTCTATTTCTTGCACGCCTCTTAATATATGTTTCTGAACTTAATATCATTAAAATTTGTAGTAATAAGATGGTATAACCACTGGTATACTTGTTAATTGCTGTCATAAATTTGTTTACAGTGGTGAAAGTGGAGCTGGGAAAACAGAGACCGCCAAAGTTGCTATGCAATACTTAGCTGCTATTGGTGGTGGCTGTTCAGGAATAGAAAATGAAATCCTTCAGACAAATTATATTCTAGAAGCTTTTGGGAATGCAAAAACATCTAGGAATGATAACTCTAGCAGATTTGTGAGTTTGCATTTCTTTTCATTGTAGTGGAAGGAACTTACTCCACTGTTCTTGTTCTATAAGTTTTCTTTTTGGAGATTTGCAAATTTGTGGATGTTATCTACTGGCTGAGCAGTTTAGTTGATATATGTTTATAATTTGGTGCAGGGGAAGTTGATTGAAATTCATTTCAGTGCAATGGGGAAAATTTGTGGGGCAAAAGTTCAAACATGTAAGATTACTCCAGTTAAATGTTACATAAAATTAGCTCTTTTCTTTTCTTCTTTTTTGAATTTACTGACCTGACTCATTTGGGTGGTTTTGGTGTTTCTCATATGTCAATTCCTATATGCTAACTTGAACAGTTCTGTTAGAAAAGGTAACTTGTAATGCCCTATTTGAACAAGAGTGTGGATCTGAAATATTATTATTCTTCATTTCTGAAACCATCTTTTCTCTTGTGGCCAGTCAAGAGTTGTTCAACTTGCCTTGGGCGAGAGGTCATATCACATATTTTATCAACTTTGTGCGGGATCTTCATCCGATCTAAAAGGTGCATTTTCCATGTGATATATCTATTAATTTGTATACTTCTGTGCACCTTTGAGATAATCCATTTAAATGACCGTTCACTGCTATTATCCCCTATTATCATCTGCAAAGATGGCCTCTGCCCTATAAACTTATTTACAAGTTTTAAATGGATTGTTCATTTTATATTGAAATTCATGGACACCAATTTCTGTGTGTGACGTGATAAGTTGCCTTCTCATTTTGATAAACCGTATGGAATTATTCTCTTTTCCTGTGCAGAAAGACTGAATCTTAGGGCGGCTAGCGAATATAAATATCTTAACCAAAGTGACTTCACAACAATTGATGGTGTTGATGATGCTAAAAAGTTTAATAAATTGATGGTATATTATTTTACAACTCAGTTTTGAACATTAGCTTCTTTAATGTTATGTACAGCCTCCTAAGATCTCATGTCATTTTTCCTCCTTTTGAATGTGTTTTTTCCTCAGAAAGCATTGGATGTTATTCGAATGTGCAAAGAGGATCAAGAGCTAGCTTTTAAGATGCTGGCTGCGATACTATGGTTGGGAAATATAACATTCCAGGACACTGATAATGAAAATCACATTGAGGTGGTGAATGATGAAGGTAATGGTTAGGGTGTTCCATGTGGTCAGGAATATGGTCTAAAAGTCTATAAAATGATGAACTATCCTCCTCCCTTGATTCATATTGTCTATGACTAACATAGTAACATAAAGGATATATGTAAAACTTCAGTTACTAATAATGACTTTTGTTTCTCTTTTCTCTTGGCAGCTGTAACAAATGCTGCTGTGCTCATGGGTTGCAGATCCCAGGAGCTAATGGCTGCGTTATCTACCCATAAAATCCAAGCTGGCAAGGATACTATTACCAAGACATTGACCTTGCGGCAGGTCTGTGTATTACTTGAACAATTCAATTGATCAATTTTTCTGTTTCCTAATTGTATTATACTATTATATTATATCCAATTTTTTTATTCTATATTCAGGCAATTGATGCAAGAGATGCAATAGCAAAATTTATCTATGCAAGCTTGTTTGACTGGCTTGTAGAACAAGTTAATAAGTCACTTCAAGTGGGTAAACGATGTACTGGGAGATCCATAAGTATCCTTGATATTTATGGATTTGAGTCATTCCAGGTATGCAGTTTCTATTAACGTGTTTATTCATGTTTCATGTATTATTTTCTATTTTTTTCAATTGTTTATCAATTTTCTTTGCAGAATAACAGCTTTGAACAATTTTGTATAAACTATGCCAATGAGAGGCTTCAACAACATTTCAATCGGCATCTGTTTAAACTTGAGCAGGAGGTCAGAATCTATGTTAAACTTTACTTTGGTAAAAAAATTGTCATTGTGTAATATATAAGTGTACGTATTTTATTTCCATGTTTAAGATTCCTGGTTGCTTTCATGCCTGGTATGGTTGTATCTTTTATTCAAAAGCAATAGTGTGATATAATCCAGAAATATAGTTTGTGTGTATGTAAAAGGTGTTATCACTTCTGTTATCTTTCGAGAATGAGGGAGGGATTTGGTGAAGACTTTACCGAAGTTTTGGTCTGTATAGTACATGACTTGTAAAATGTCGTGTCATACTAAAATTTCTCTCAACAAGAAACTTTTGATGTACGATAGCTCAGCTTAATCCTGAGTTCGTGACTTACCAATCTGAATCACTGTGTTGTTTACTTCAGTAAATTGCCTGTCACACGATGGAAGAAAAAACTATAATACAACAAAAAGGCTGGTGTTGCATCATATGCTGTGTGTAATAGTCTTTGTATGCTTCATAGCAACATTGCAATTTACATGTTTCAGGACTATGAATTAGATGGCATTGATTGGACCAAAGTAGATTTTGAGGACAACCAAGTGTGTTTGGATCTTTTTGAAAAGGTATTTATATGATTTAAGATTTCTGAAATTTTATAGCTATTCTTTTCCTAGGCAGTACTATTTTTTACACTGCAGATTATTTTAAAAATCATATTATGCTCAAGTCCTAGTGTTGGAGTTCACAGTATTCTATGTGGCTAATTTTTTCATTATTTACTCTGGTGTATAATGTGCAGAAGCCTCTTGGGCTGTTCTCTTTGTTGGACGAGGAATCAAATTTCCCCAGGGCCACTGATCTAACACTAGCCAACAAACTTAAGCAGCACCT
The DNA here is from genome assembly GCF_000499845.2 of Phaseolus vulgaris. Taxonomy (NCBI): domain Eukaryota; kingdom Viridiplantae; phylum Streptophyta; class Magnoliopsida; order Fabales; family Fabaceae; genus Phaseolus; species Phaseolus vulgaris. The sequence continues at coordinate 27,695,104 of NC_023755.2, forward strand.
GCACGCTAATCCTTGCTTTAAAGGGGAAAGAGGCAGGGCTTTTGGTGTCTGTCATTATGCTGGGGAGGTTAGTATCAGTTCATATTGATCTTTGAAAGTTAACTCCTCTAAAATCTATTGCTTGTGATTTTTAAAGTCAAATTGATAAATTTAATTACTTCAAAATATTTGGCTGAAGTTTTTAAAGTTGAATTATCCTTAAATTTACTGGTTTACGCGTTGTGTTAATTTTCAAAATAGTGATCCTGGAGTATTGTAGTATGAACCATAAACCTAGTACATTTGATGTTATACTGTAAGAGTAGCATTACTGATAATTAATATCTTTGTAATTTGTCTGTTTGAACTAATATAATCATTTATAGCCTGTGTTTTGTAAAATCTAAGTTTTCTAATGTGATTATAGTTATTTTTAAATATAATAGTATATTTCTCTCTTTCAAACACCTCCCAGAAAACTATGCTTATTTAGTTTCTTCTATTGCTTGCAATTCAATATCAAAACTGAATGTTGGGTTGCTTTATCTTTGACGTGAGAAATTTTATGACACAATTTTCATTCTGATATTAAACACAGTTGTACTTTCAGACGAAAAATGTTTTAACCAAAGGTTTTTGTCGTAGCCTGTTATGATCAATTCCTGCTTTATGATTTTTGTTTTTCCTAGGCTGTCATATATGCAGAATGCATACCATGGGAGTCAATTTTGTATTTCTATTTCTGACTATTCTAATATGTGGTCCTCTATTAGGTTTTGTATGATACAAGTGGCTTCCTAGAAAAGAATAGAGATCCACTACCATCTGATTCCATTCAACTACTGTCATCATGTAGTTGTGAACTGCTTCAGTTGTTCTCCAAGATGTTTAATCAGACTCAGAAGCAATCGAATTCCTTGCATGGAGGTGCTCTGGACTCACAAAAGCAGAGTGTTGGCACAAAGTTCAAGGTATTCGTGTAGCATTACTTGAACTTGTTAACCATCTTTAATACTTGGAAATAAATGATTTCAATGTTGTTGATATGTGGTGATGTAGTCCATAGTAGTTAGTATCTTACGATTCACGATACGTATCGTACGAAATGATACGGTTTCACCCTCCCACGATACGAATCGTGTGAAGAATCTTTTTCGTCCCTGAATCTTAGCTGTATCATGCGATTCGCATAAAGAATCGCTGAATCCCGAAACGAAACGATTCCGTATTGTGTGAATCAGTGTAGATTTTAAAAAATGAGTAAATAAAAAAAGATAAACATAATTTGTTTAATAACATGTATGCACCATAGAGGTTGTTTTGGTGAAATTGTGTGGTATATATATATATACACACATATATAGACATATATATAATTTATTGTATCTTGTATGTATATCTTATATATTTAAGTATATATTAAATTTTTTAATGTTTATGAATCTTATGATTCACGATACGAAATGATTTACGATTTATAATATCAGCTCTCCGATACACTACTTGTATCTCGATTCTACTAGTCCCCTAAAAGTTATATGATGTGGTAACTGTACCTGGATTTTAGGTGTATGCTGATAAACAAGTGAAACACAATAATTTGAGAAAAAGTAAGCCTAACAAGTCTTTTTTTCTTTTAGGGTCAATTATTCAAGTTGATGCATCAGCTGGAGAACACCACACCTCACTTTATTCGATGTATAAAGCCAAATACTAAGCAACTTCCTGGCATATATGATCAAGATCTAGTACTACAACAGCTCAAGTGTTGTGGAGTTTTGGAGGTTGTTAGGATTTCGAGGGCTGGATATCCTACTCGAATGACACATCAAGAATTTTCTAGAAGGTAGTGATGAAACTCCTATTTATTTATTCCTTTTTTTATATTAAATAAATGGGTTGATTTGTTTTCGTACATATGTTAGGTATGGGTTTCTGCTTTTTGAGGCAAACACATCTCAGGACCCATTGAGCATTTCGGTTGCGGTTTTGCAACAGTTTAATATCCCTCCTGAAATGTACCAAGTTGGCTTCACCAAACTGTACATTCGAACTGGGCAGGTATATGTCTGTAATTTAATGTTTTCACTTTAGCATTTATGTCAGTATTTTATTTGTTTCAACAGATAAAGAGCCATAGTATTGGGAGATGGATCACGCTTAGGGTGGCAATTGGATCCATTTTCCATTACCCTTCCATATTCAAGTTCATTTCTATATATCTTTTTGTTATATTAATAGATTGGATAATTTTTAGTTAATGAGAAAGTAAGGTGTTGATGTGTTAGTTTGTTCATCGGAGATAGAGAAGAATTAATCGCAGATTTCTTAGAAAGAAGTAAGAGAGGTGGAGAGAGTGATATCTTGTCTTTTGTGCAAAAATTAGGTATTGGGAGAGGTACAAATCCTTGAACTTTTGCTAATATTTAGCTATTCAAGAGAGATTTTCCCTATCCTTTTCTAGTTCCAGTTTGATTTCTTTTTCTCACAAATGATAAGATATCCTACTCTCTCAACCTCTCATATTTATAGGAAATCTACCTTGTTTTATATTAATTTGTGTAATGGTTTGTCTGATTTAATTTTTCCTGTTCTGGTTGAGTCTACAGATTGGGGCACTGGAAGACAGGAGAAAATATCTTTTGGAGGGACTACTTGTTATTCAAAAAAGCTTTCGTGGTTATCAAGCTCGCTGTCATTACCATGAGATTAAGAAGGGAGTGACTACTTTACAATCATGTAATGTCTGGCTCTTGATAATACTTTTGTTTGAATTGAACGTTCTCATTTTATTCTAGCTTGCAATATTTTACTTCTACTTTTGAAAAATAACCTTATCAATATGAATTAAGAACTTTAAGCCCTTATTCCAATGGCTCTAATAGTCAAAATTATTGCAAGTGTTTGATTAGCCTTGGTTATAGTTTTTATCTGTAACTTAATTGCAATTTGGTTATATTGTAGTTGTTCGGGGAGAAATTGGAAGAAGGGCATATGGTGTTTTGGTGAAGTCTTCTATGACTATTTCTTCTGAAAATATCAAGGAAATGCTGGCAGCCACAACACTACAATCTGGTTTGTGTGTTTCTATTGTTATGTTTGCCCATACCAGAAGCATTGCATATGGTTTTGCTTACACTATTCATTTCCCTTCAGTAATTCGTGGATGGCTGGTTCGGAGGAATTCTGGTGACTTGAATTACTCAAAGAAAAGTCATGAAAATGCAAGATCTAGGCGAAGGTCACGTGTGAATATGCCCGAAGAAAAGGTACTTTACAGTGCTTATTTTCTCAATTTTTTTGGACAACTAGTTGATTTGGTTCTTTTTCTATTGTTTTATTCATGCAATGGTACTTTTTGGCGTTTATTTCTTCTATCCAACTAAAAATTGCATCAATTCGGAGTTTCAAATCTGAAGTTGTATAATTTTCAGTTCAAGACGTTCCATACCTACCTTGAACTATTGTATTATTGCCTTCATCACAAGCATTCAAAACTTATTTTCCTTTTGCAAATCAGATTTGTCATGGATGTAGAGCGTTGAGCTTCATGATTATGTAAACTTCCTAACTACTCAGCTATGATGCACGGATACGACACATGTATAAGATCGTATTGGATACGATGCATATCCACTACGACAATATGCTTATTTTAAAAATAATAAGATACAATACGTGACATATACATATTTAAAAATGTATAAGAATTCTTAAAATATAATAGATATATAATTGCTCTTTTACAAATCCAAATTAAAATCACATTTATCAGACAGTCAAAATAAAAAATTATAAATTATTGTCTTCATAAAAGTATTGCAGCTTTATAGATTAGATATTTCATGTGATACGTGACACAAATCGAAGTATCATGATCATAGCCACTCAACAATCCCATAAATGTCTCATATTTTTCGGTTTAGCAGGATGTGCCAAGTGAGCGGGTCCAGAATCTACCTTCAGCTTTAGCTGAACTCCAAAGGCGGGTTGTGAAGGCTGAAGTTACCATAACGCAAAAGGAAGGGGAAAATGCTGAATTGAAGGATCAGCTAAAACAGTTTGAGAGTAGATGGATGGAGTACGAGAAAAGGATGAAATCAATGGAGGAGATGTGGCAAAGACAAATGTCATCTTTGCAAGTATGTTTTCAGCTGTCCTTAACTTTTGTAATATACTCGTGAATATTATTGTAATAGACAAAGTTGGTTGACTAACTCATTTTGCTTTGGCCTCCTTGAAAAAAATGTCTAGTATTAGTATAACCAAACAACTGCACTTTAGTTGCCTGTGTCATTTGAAAGAGAAATTAGCAGAAACTCTTACAATGTGCTAATTTGCTTATTACTAATAAGACTCATACCTAGAAAGTTATTTTTAAATTGGTGATTTACTAATTTATTATGAGTTTGTTGCAACCTCATTTGTTGAAAAGTCTCATCTATAAATGGTCTCAAATATAGCTTAAAATTATATTGATCTTTCTGGTTGCAATTTCAATGCAGATGAGTCTTGCTGCTGCTAGAAAGAGCCTTGCTTCTGAGAATGCCAACAATCAACATGCAAGACGTGATGTTTCATCACCTTTCACCTATGATTCGGAAGATGCTTCCATGGGATCTCGAACACCTAGTGCAAGCACACCTTTGAAGTATTCTACTAGTATTTCTGAAGCTGGACTAGGGAGAGATGCTAATGGTGCTTTGGCTTCAGTGAGCCACCTGATGAAGGAATTTGATCAACGCAGACAGACCTTTGATTTTGATGCCAGAAATCTGGTTGATGTTAGAACAGGTCAATCTACTAACATGAATTCCATTGAAGAACTTCGGAAACTCAAACATAGGTTTGAGGGGTGGAAAAAAGAATACAAGGTTAGGTTAAAAGAAACAAAAGCAAGACT